>NW_028242712.1:0-22013 GCF_964263255.1 Lissotriton vulgaris | reverse complement strand
TTATGGACAAGGGGGTTGCAAAAACAAAGCGCGCTGTTGCGGTCTACATTTAAATAAGGTAATGTCTTATTACTTACCGGTAATCTCATTACCCCGATTAGGGTCCTCCCCGTCCCAGTCCTAACAACGTGAGGCAGTCCTGCCTCCACACAGCCAATCACAACGCCAATATTTCTATACTACATAAGCCCCGCCCACCTACCGCCATGCCTGTTATCAACAAGACTCCGACACAAACACAGCGGGAGGGTGGGAGGACTGGGACGGGGAGGACCCTAGTCGGGGTAATGAAGATTACCGGTAAGTAATAAGACATTACTCCCTCATGGGTCCTCCCCGTCCCAGTCCTAACAACGTGAGGAACTCACAAGCAGAGAACCAATAAAGAAAACACGCAGGACACCAGGGATCCATGCAGAGTACAAAACTTTAATCAATAAAAGATCAATGAACAACAGCGTTCAAGACGCCAACAGAAAAACTGTCAGCAGAGGCATGTAAAACATCAAGCCGATAATGTCGCACAAATGTGTGATGAGACTGCCAGGTGGCCGCCCTACAAATCTCCTGGATAGAGACCCCCGCCGCCTCAGCCCAGGAAGCAGACACAGAACGCGTCGACCGACCCTGTACATGAGACGGAGGAGGCAAATCCAAAGACTTGTAAGATTGACAGACCGCCAAACGGACCCACCGACTGATCGTGGAAGTGGAAACCTTCTTCCCGTTAGCCACACCCCCACAGAAGACAAACAGGGCAGGAGAACTCCGGAACCCCAGGGAACGTTGGACGTAAATCTGGAGAGCCCTGCGAACATTCAAAGAAGGGGGAACAAGGGAATCCCCCTCAGCAGGCAAATCAGGAAGAATCACCTCCTGCTGCAAATGAAAACTCGAAGAAACCTTAGGCAGAAAAGCCGGATCAAGCCGCAAAATGACCCGATCCGGGAGGAACTGCAAATAGGGAAACGAAATGAGCAAGGCCCCCAACTCACCCAACCTGAGAGCGGAGGTAATGGCCAACAGGAAAGCCACCTTAGTGGACAGCCACAACAAATCCACCTCCATCAAAGGCTCAAAAGGGGGCAACTGCAGACCACGCAAGACAGTAGGCAAATCCCAAGAAGGAATGAGAACAGGAGAAACCGGCTGACGAAGCCGAAAGCTCCGGAGAAGCCGACTAACCAAAGGAGCAACACCCTCCAAGGAGGCCCCAGGACCCCGACAAGCACGAACCGCTGCCCACTGAGCAGACAACGTGGAAGGGGAAAGGCCTGTCAAAAAACCATCCCGGAGAAACTCCAACACAGAAGTAGGAACCCCCAGTACAGGATCCACCCCATGAAAAGAACACCAAGAAACAAAAGAACCCCAATGGCGGCCATAGCACTTAAGGGTCAAAGGGCGGCGAGACAACTGGATGTCACGAGCCACCACCGATGAACAACTCAAAGACTCCAAAGTCAACCGCTCAAGAGGCAAGCCGTCAGCTGCAAACGACGAAGACAAGGCAGAGACAGGAGTGGAAACTGAAGAGGAGATGGACACAAAGGAAGCCGGACAAACCGACACCCCGCCAGCTTCAGCAGGAGAGGAAACCAAATGCGGCGAGGCCAGAAAGGAGCAATCAACAGGACCAAAACCTTCTCCCTCTGAATCTTCTGCAGCACCCTCGGGAGGAGGGGAATGGGAGGGAATGCATACAGAAGGCCCGAAGGCCAGGGAACCGAAAGAGCATCCACCGCCCAAGCCTGAGGACACAGCACCTCCGAAAAAAACCGGGGCAGGAGAGAGTTGTGAGGGGACGCAAAAAGGTCGATCCAAGGAGTCCCGAACCGGAGGCAAAGGGACAGGAACAGAGGAAGAGAGAGATGGTACAGAACAGAAAGATGGAAGGTCGCGGCTCAAAGCGTCCGCATGAAAATTCAACCGTCCCGGAATGTACACCGCCCTCAAGGCCAACAGATAAGATTCCGCCCAAGCACATGAGGTAATATGAATTTTTATGGTCAATTGTGTCCCCTAACGTGAACCCCACCGACTCCATGTACGAGCTTAAAGTGCATGTAACTTCCCTCCTCTTCCAGTTATGAAGACGCAAATACATTTGCGTCCAACATTAACATGTCCTCTTTCAGATCCACCATGAATGGATCGATAATTCAGTTCCTAAGTATGCCTTGCCAACGTCTTTCCATGGTGTACTTTCACGTTTTCCTAGCCCTGCAGAGCTAGGCCCTGATTTCTGCCATCGAGCCCTTTCTGTTCTCTGCCTCCTGAAAGCTACAACGTGGGATACATCCCTGACCTCTGTCCTACTCCCTGCGCGGCGAGCGGTGCCCGGCTCGGCCTGCTTGCCTGCCAAAGACAGTATTTTGCCTTCAAGTTATCAGTATAGCCTAGTTCAGCTCCTCGAAAACACATTCCAGTCTAGTAGAATAGATAAACATTTCCCCGGCTGCAGAGCAAAGGGCCCGGCCTCTCTGTCTCCATGCAAGTAATTCATTGCTCCCGTTACCATGGTAGGCCCATGGCCCCTCGCATTACACGCAGACACGTAGTCACATATGCACGCATTAATAGTCAGTATAGAGTAGCTTTTGCCCAAGAGACCTTTCCTTCTAGATAATATAGTTCCCTAAACACAAGATATCAGATATGATTTAGGAACGAGTCGATCTGACATGCCAGACTTCTGTCTCTTTCCTCTAGTGCTAAATGTCAAGTCCCCTGCACCCTCCAGCCTCACGTCAGTCACACGTCATGCTGCTGCGCGCGCATCCTTGCTACAGATTTGTGCTGACACTGCAAGATTCCACTGTGTAACCACCCACTTGTGACACTTTCATGTGACGTTTCTAGCACACACCTCTGTGTACGCCCTCGTGCACGCCTTTCTGTTACGCACATGTGTTCTTATCTCGTTTCTCTCAGCTGTTACGCCTTCTGTATCCATCACCATTATATGCATTTACTATAAATATTGTATTCTGTCAATAAAGTATTGTCTATCCCTTCCTGATCCTTTATGGTGAAAGGAACATGATACCTGGTTCGAACCATTCCATTATATGGAATAAAACCCCTTATAAACTCAGATACCACGGATTCTGCCTCTTATTTTCGACTGAGTTATTTTATTGAACTTTACTGCATAGAAATTCCGACTGTAAATATTTATTTACCACATTAATTTGGCGCCCGAATAGGGACCCCTCCCCCACCTTACGCGCCGGCGGTGCGTTGCAAGCCTAGCCCCCTGCCACAGCCGAGACGGACAATTACGCGTACCCGCAGGATTTCCTGTATCTCCCTCTGGCCAACGGAGGTGACTGAGACTGCGATCGACACCCAGACGAGGCGGTGAGGAGTGCGGAGGATCCCGACCAGAGCCCAGCCAAGAGAGCAAGATCCGAGGTGTTTAGAGGCCCACCAGTTCTGACGTGCCTGTGACGTCACGAGTCGAGTCGAGTCCAGTTCGGTCCAGTCCAGACGAGTTGTCCGAGGCCTTCCGTTCCGTGCTTCCCGGTGAGTACCGTTGCTGGGGACGCATCTAGACGGGTGCATTACTATGTATCCGGTCAAGACGGGTTTGGGTACACAGACCCGGTCTGCACTGTTTTAGCAGTGTATCTGTACTGTTTAGCAGTATATCAAGTAATCAGTGTCTTCAACAGTTCGATTTTTGTTTTCATCATAGAATTCAAGCTTAGTTAATATGTGTTCAAAATGTTTCTATGTGATTAATGTCATGGTATGAGTGACTGTTTGATATACATTACCGTGTTTCTGTGTCAAAAGTGTGTTCAGGTTCAAGTAAGTATCAAGTACCGAATATCAAGATGCCATTGTTTTCCAAATTAAGACAGATAGGAACTAGGAAAGGGATACTAGAGGAAGCGATTCCTGTCCCACCTAGGGATACTCCCGGAAATTTTATGTACCATAAGCATGGCTTAGATGCCATCTTATATCTAGATTTATGGGCCGATTATACTAAGAACCTAGACGAGAAATATAGATGGCCCGTTACAGGGACATGGGATGCAGATTGCATCATGAGAGTAGAAGAAGTGCTATGGAAAAAGAAGGCCAGACAATCTCAGAAAGACGCCATAGAATTGTGGCGTAAAGAATCTCATAGACGTACAGAGAAAGAATTCAGAAAAGCAGAGAAACATAGAGAAGATTCAGACAAAGCCCGAGAAAACGTACTAGTTGAAGAAGGGATACGAGTTAAAGCAGAGCAAGTAGACCGACAACGAAACACTCTTGTGAATGGTATGTATCCTCTTTTGGCCGAGGGTTTACCTAAGGCCACTCCGGAAATACCAAAAGATCTGCCCCCTCCATTGGTTCCGACTAAATTACGTCACAAGACCGCAGCAGACATTTTTATTTCTTCCTATTTAGACGATGTAGCTCCTACATATACTACTGCACCTACCCATGTACCCGTACCACCTGCACCTGCTGACGGTCTCCTACCCCAAGATCATCCGCCCTCAGGTCCGCAACAGCAGATCCTTCCAGCTCCTATACCCGCACCCGTTCCTGTTGTCCCCCCTGGCATCCAACAACTGCATCCATTAAATCCTTTTGGGACTGGCGTGGTCCAGGACCCAACCCAGCTACAGCAAGTACAGCCAGGTTATGCTCAAGCCTCCGGTTCAGGAGGTGCTACAGGAGGTTATCAAACACCCCCACAGATACACCGAGTTACAATGAGAGATTTAGCAAAGGCTCGAACACCAAAAGGCGCTTCGACCGAACACCTTAGAAGAGAACTTACAGACTGCAGATATGACACAGTGCCTGGTACGTCAGGACCCATGTTGTTAGCGTCAAGTCAAGTAAAGTCAAGTCATAAAATTTGTATAGCGCACTACATACCCAGAGGGTTTCAAGGCGCTTAGGAAGGGGAGGAGGATTATTTGTCAAATATCCACGTTTTAAGCTGCTTTCTGAACGCTAGGTGGTTCTGGGTGAGGCGAAGGTAAGCGGGGAGTGAGTTCCATGTTTTAGCAGCCAGGTATGAAAAGGATCTGCCTCCCATGGTGGTCTTGTTGATGCGAGGTACAGTGGCGAAGGCTTGGCTGGAAGAACGTAGTTGGCGGGAGGGGGTGTAGAAGGACAGTCGAGAGTTGAGGCAATCTGGTCCGATGTCGTAGAGTGATTTGTGTGCGTGGGTAAGCAGTCGGAAAGTGATCCTCTTATTGACGGGTAGCCAGTGGAGGTCTTTAAGGTGACCAGAGATGTGTTCGTTGCGTGGGATGTCTAATATGAGCCTGGCTGAGGCGTTTTGGATTCGTTGGAGTTTCTTCTGGAGTTTAGCGGTGGTACCTGCGTAGAGGGTGTTTCCGTAGTCCAGTCGGCTCGTGACCAGAGCGTGGGTGACTGTTTTCCTTGTTTTTGAGGGGATCCAGCGAAATGTTTTTCTGAGCATGCGAAGAATGTTGAAGCAGGAAGAGGATACGGCGCTGACTTGTCTGTTCATTGAGAGTGAGGAATCCAGGATGACGCCAAGGTTCCGTGCGTGGTCTGTCGGGATGGGTGCTTTTCCGAGGGCTTCCGGCCACCAGGAGTCGTCCCAAGCAGAGGGGGATGTACCTAAGATGAGGACTTCTGTTTTGTCTGAGTTCAGTTTCAGACGGCTTTGTTTCATCCATTCGGCGACTTCTTTCATTCCTTCGTGTAGGTTAGTTTTGGCGGTGCTGGGGTCATTGGTGAGAGAAAGGATCAGTTGAGTGTCGTCCGCGTAAGAGATGATGTTGAGGTTGTGTTGGCGGGCGATGGCCATACGTTTGAGACGCGTTACAGATTATTTGATGCTACTACCCGAAATGCCAGAACATCTAGACAAATTGTATTTCTTTATCAGAACAGGAGAAGGACCGGAGTCTGTTGCCGACGCCATGTTACGTCAGAAAGTTGAGACTAAAGGTTTTATAATGCGATTTTTGGTTAATTGTTTAATAAGGGAACAAGATCAGGCAGGCTTTCCGCAAACTGAGATGAAAAGACTGATTAGATGGAGCCAAAATATGGCGGAGGGTAAACATGATAAGGAGAACAGTATACATATTATGGTTAAAAAGATCCGTAAAGAAATAATAGACATACATGCCCAGCGAGCACCTGACGAAGATTTTGAATTAGATGATCCACTTTCCTCGCAAGAGGAGGAGGAAACAGAGAATGTAGCAGAAACATCGCAACAGTCAGACAAAGAGACGATAGCATATGTAGGTAAGGGAAAATACCTTAAGAAAACAATACGTCCAGAAAGCAAAAGAATTTTTCTCTCTGCCATATCAAATCCGAGTTCCCCTGAACATATGTTTCAGGCTACCGATAAAATACTTCAAGATCGAATGGGGTACCATGTACTCAATTCCATGGATGAGCAAGAACTAGCCCGGTCCGCAGTACAATGGGCTAATGATTCCAGTACATATAATGATGATGCAATAGCTCAGACGTTTTTGAACCTTTCCCCTGATGAACAAAAATTAGCTGGTGTATACATGATTCAGCATCTCATTACGTTGTTCAAAAGCCAACATTCTGATCCAGGTCCCTTACCGGATATATTAGTAGAACTGCTCTCTAATAGATGGAGAGGCCTAGGTACTGATTTAATTAAAGAAATTCTAGAACATAGACACAAATATAGCGCTTTTCTGAAACCCCAGTTTATGTCAGCTCCACCACCCTCAGAAAGAAAAATGTTTTACTTTGACAGACAGAATCCCTTACGGGAAGTACATCCAGTCAGAAAAGACGATAACACACTAGAACGTGTATTTGTATATACACCCATCACTAAAATGGAATTATTGGAAATGAAGAAAATAGTGCCCAGTCATGATAAAGACCCCGCAGGTTTTCACCGAGAGATTAAAGATATGTTACTCATGGGCGATTACACGTATACAGATATTATGAAAATGTTAAAAGTACTGTTGCCTGCTGGAATTTACGAGAAACTGAAAGAGAAAGAATGGGAGGTGGGAGACACAAAGATTGATTGGGCTGCACTAGAAGTTGAAGAAAATCGTCGTACTGCAGGTTTAGGCCTTGGGGATAAAGCTAAAGCATTACCAGGTTTATTAGTTCAGGTTTTACCTAGACTGTTAGCAACTAAAAAGGAAGACTGGGACGCAATCTCAGCCTGTAAACAGAAACACGATGAAGACACTAGTGATTTTTATTCTAGATTCGAGAAGTGTTTTATTATTAACAGTGGCCTGAAAACAAGTAGCGAGTCATACCCACACCTCTTTGTATCAAAATTAGTCGAGAATTCCCTGCCTCAAGTTAAGAACCGCGTTTTGAAAGTAGAAAGTACATGGCAAGCAAATACGCCGTCCCAAATGTTACAAATGTTACAGTACCACCAGAACAGAATTAGGGAAGAACAAGATCACGAACAGAGACGTATGAAAGATACGAAAATGAAAATGTTAGTTGCTCAATCAGTTCCAGCTGACGGTCAGAAAAAGGGTATGACACAGTCAAATAATACGGCGGCTCCCGTTAAAGGGACATGCAACTATTGTAAACAGCCAGGTCACTATGTGAATGAATGTACGGTTCTGAAATACAATATAGCAACAGGAAAGACTAAAGAGAGACCACGTCAGCCTAGACAGGACCAGGTCCTGTCTAGGCAACACCAAGTTCAGCAACATATTCCACAGAACGTACAGCCAATGCCTGCTCCACAACAGACAGGACAGACAGTAGCGGTACCACATCCACAGCCCATTGCCGCGACACAGCAAGTTTCACAGCAGATGTATCAGTATGCACAATCTGATTACCCCGATTATCAGCGATACTCATGAAACAGCCTAGAGAGGGAGGTTGGCTTGCCTCTCATTGAAGTTCCTGTAGATCAAGAGGGTCCTTATGTACATAGTCAAGAATTAGGAAAAGATAGAAAGTTTTTGATTGACACAGGGGCAAGTCGAACAACAATAAGTCACGACGAGGTTCCAGGGGCACCCCTCTCAGGCACACAGAATGTTTCCCTTGGATTTTCAGGACAGCCCATTGTTAATGAAGTATCGAAACATGTTCCCCTAGCAGTTGGTCCATTGTCACGTACTACAGACTTACTACTCACGAAGTCATGCCCAGAAAACTTGTTAGGTATCAAGACACTGAAAGCTCGAGGAGCTGTAATATGTTGTTCTCCGGAAGGAGTTAGACTGTTTTTGCGTGACTTTAAGGGTTACTATGTATTACGAGATTTTGATGTCAGATTGAAAAATGTACCAGAACATTTGTGGGCGAAAGGCCCAACTGATGTAGGTTGTATGCACATTACACCATACCGAGTTACACTCAAGGCAGGAGTTGTACTGCCCCGAATCCGACAATACAAGTTACCACCCGATGCTGTAGTGGCTTTACTGGAAATCATTGAAGAGCTCATTGCACAGGGAGTGGTTGTAGAAACTGACTCCAATCTATGTAATTCCCCTATCATTCCGATTCTTAAACGTACTGACCCGAATGCACCACCAGTTTATCGGTTGGTGATTGATCTGCGAGAATTAAATAAATGCATTGTGCCACAGTACCCTGTGGTCCCCGACATCTCATCCTTATTGACTGCTATTGATTCAGAGGCGACGTTCTTTACTGTAATTGACCTCAAGAACGCCTTCTTCAGTGTCCCCATTGACCCGGAGAGCCAATACCTTTTCGGATTCTGTTTAAATGGCCGTAGCTTCAAATTTGCACGCGCACCTCAAGGATTCACAGAAAGCCCCAGCATCTACAGCCAAGCATTAAAAAGACAACTTGACAGTATTCACATGCCAGTTAACACTGCCCTACTGCAGTACGTCGATGATCTGCTGATCACCGCTCGTAGCGAGCCTGAATGTGAACATGCATCACTGACGGTTTTGCATTTTTTGGCTGACAAGGGACACAAGGTGTCCCCTTCAAAGTTACAATTCTGTGTTCAGCAAGTGGTGTACCTTGGGCACTTGCTGTCCAAGAGGGGGAGACAGCTAACACCGACCGCATTGAGTTAATTGCACACTTACCGCAACCCAAGACACAAAAGGAAGTGCGGGCCTTTATTGGCCTCACCTCTTACTGCAGACAATGGATTCCCCAATACGCATTTCTAGCCAAGCCACTTATACAGTTGACAACACAGGAGGCAGCGACTTCGACTGTCCTCCCTTGGACTCAGGAACACACACAGGCTTTTGATGAATTAAAGAAAGCATTATGTCAAGCACCAGTTTTAGCAACACCTTGTTACAGCAAACCTTTTACACTTTTTGTTACAGAACGTGATGGCACAGCATTATCTGTTCTCACACAAGACCAAGCAGGTTCACATAAGCCGTGTGCTTATTTTTCGAGTACATTAGACCCAGTAGCCCAGGCTCTGCCTGCGTGCTTAAAATCAGTTGCAGCGAAAGCCTTAGCGATCCGACAAAGTGATTCCATAGTGTTAGGACATCCTCTGACAGTACAAGTTCCACACTCTGTGGAAGTTCTCTTAAACAGAACACAGACTCAACACTTGACTATAGCACGACTGACAGGTTATGAATTGACATTGTTCCAGCCACACATAGAAATCAGACGCTGTAATATACTCAATCCTGCCACATTGTTACCTTCGAACATTACAGATTCAGCTCCAAATGACTGTATAGAGATCATTAATGCAGTAACAAAGCCCCGACGAGACTTTACAGATGTTGCACTGACTAACCCAGACCTGACACTTTACGTGGATGGTTCATGTATGAGAACAAGCACAGGAGAATTAGTGGCCGCATATGCAGTGACCACTGAAACTGAAGTCAAAGAAACACACCGTATTGATACATTGTCTGCTCAAGCTGCAGAGCTCATTGCTCTGACCCGAGCCTGTATAGTAGCCAAGAACAGGAATGTCAACATATACACAGATTCACGTTATGCATTTGGAGTCGTACACGACTTCGGTGTACTCTGGCAGGAAAGAGGTTTCTTGACCTCTCACGGAGCCAAAATCCAACATGGTCCCCTCATTCAAGAATTATTGGAAGCAATACATTTGCCATCAGCCATAGCTATCATGAAGTGCAAGGCACATACTAAAGTTACGGATACTATTTCCCAGGGTAACGACCTGGCCGATCGAACAGCGAAACACACAGCTCTGACTCATACACATGCAGCTGACATGACAAAGACAATAGTTCCGACACCGACATATTGCATGACAGTTAAGGATCCCGCACTAGATGTAATTGACATACAGACACATGGTACTCCAGATGAAATAAAGAAATTGACTGAACTAGGAGGGATCCAGACAGATCAGGGATGGATGACGAAGGGAAAAGCCACATGGTTTCTCCCCGACTCTATGGTTCAAGTTATGATTAACACTGCACACAGTCCAGCACACCTAGGAGAAAAAGCCATGTTAGACAGTTTACAGAATTTCTGGTACAATAAACATTTACGAGCAGCAGCAAAACAGAAAGTGCGTACTTGCATGATCTGTTGTCAATTCAATCCAGGTAAAAGCATTCCTGTAGAGCAAGGTGGATTCAATCCTCCCGATCACCCTTTTGAAGTCCTCCAGATGGATTATATCCAGATGGAACGATGTCGAGGATTCAAATATGTCCTTGTAGTTGTATGTGCACTTTCCCGTTGGACAGAAGCATATCCAGTCCCAGATTACACTGCTCCAACCACTGCCAAACAGTTGGTTCGTGAATTCTTCCCACGGTACGGTTTGCCTCGTGTCGTGTACTCAGATAATGGCCAACCATTCTCGTCCGAGTTAATGAAGCAGGTATCACTCCTGCTAGGATATCAGTGGAAATTCCACTGCGTCCGACATCCCGAGGCAGCAGGTCTTGTGGAACGCCACAATCAGACACTGAAAACACGTCTTGCTAAGATTTGTGCCGAGAAAGGGGTAGACTGGATAGTCGCCCTGCCAGTTGCATTGTTTTACATGAGAATGGTTACACACTCTAGAACAGGGCTATCCCCGTACGAGGTGGTCTTTGGTAGGCCACCGAATATGTGGGGGACGCCTCTGCCTCGTAAAATAACCGATGTTGATAGTAACATGTTGACAGATTACCTTGCCTCCTTGATGTCTGCACTACAATCTTGTCGTTCACAGGTGGCTGCAGCCTTTCCCGACACCACCGAGGTGAAGCCACACAAGGTTGTTCCAGGGGACCTCGTCTTTGTGAGAAACTTCGACAGGAGGAGTCCGCTGGAGCCCCGCTGGCAGGAGCCGAAGCTTGTTTTATTAACTACAAGGACAGCCGTGAAAGTGGAGGGCCGCAAGGGCTGGCTCCACTCAAGTCATATAAAAAAATGTCATGGACTTCCGCCAGAGTCAGACTCTCAGCCCGGCCCCGTCCCAGAGACTGATACCAAACTCCCACTGGTAGAGAAAACTCCTCAGCAGGAGTACCGTTTAAAGTTGAGGTCTAGCAAGTCAGACAGTTTAATTGTTTAAGTCCTCCCCTAGGTGAAGCGGTTAGACAGGTTCCTGACATGTACAAGCCAGACCCCAATAGAGAGAGAGATAGACAGAAACAGCTCAAGAAACGAGAATATTGTAAATCTCTTCGTAGTCACTGCATCGTGACATTATTGATTATGTTTTTTCTGAGTCTTACGATTATTGCTGCAAGTTTACTGTTACACATGTATTTCCCTATCTCCATACATGCACATTTCTTTCCAAATAGCACTGTCGAGCATACCTTCAGCGAATTACCCCCGCATGAGTTATCTTACCGGCTTGCGCTGCGCAACAATACTTTTATCAGTATGTTACATCATTCCCATCAGACCAGCAATGCTACGAATTGTTGGATATGTGGCCGACTTCCTCCCTATCAGAAATACAAGAGAGTCCTGCCCCTCTTCCCGTATCCGTTCACACATAATGGTTCCTGTGGTGCCTGGTTCAGTTTAATAAATTCTTTAGACTCTGATTCCATAGCCTACCAAGGCAGTTGGGTATGGGGAAATCTGAATACAGTTCTGCATAAAGCATGTTACCCTAACAAGGAGGGTCTTCCACAAAGGACGGGGACCGATCTAGAAAATGAAGTATATGGATTAGGTAATTATACACTTAACGTCATGATTCTGAATGTCCAGTCCGACACAGGACCAGACTTACCCTCTATGTCAGTGTTACCCGTCAAAGGCGAATTATGTGTCAGAAAGAATGGTTCAGTACCCCTAGGTCATAGTAAATGTACTACTGTGATCGAATTCAGTGATAAAGGCAAGTCTACATTCAAAGCTACCCGCCATTCCTATTTCATTTGTGGTCATACAGCCTATATACGTTTGCCACTAGATTGGGATGGGACATGTTACATTGCATTCCTTTTGCCACCTGTTTTTCTAGCTCCACCTGATTATCATAAGAACTCCCGTCTAGTACCTAATAGACCCAAGAGAGATCTCCCGATTGTCGACTATACTGAAACGGCATGGGAACGATACACAGATTTCAATAAAGGTTTCTTTCCCTATTTAGGAGCCATCTTCAATAGCAAATCCATACGTCACTTGACCAGAACCCTTGAAGCAGTAGTAAATGAAACTACTTCCGCCCTAGGCAACTTAACAGAGGAACAGTCTGCTATGAGACTTGTTGTCCTTCAAAATCGTCTTGTTCTTGACGTCATCCTGGCCGATAGGGGCGGAGCCTGTAGAGTCATCGGATCGAGTTGCTGTGTTTTCATTCCAGAAAACGCACCGTCAGTATATAAAGCCATAACGCGTCTCCATAAGATTGCAAGTCAGATACACTAGAATCCAGGCACCTGGACTTGGTCCGGTTGGTTCTGGAGCGTGTTATCGGCCTGGGGTTGGAAAGTCCTATCCTTCCTCGGAATAGCCCTTCTCATAGTATTCAGTTGTTGCCTATGTATACAATGTGGGCCAGCGATTTGCGGCTTGTGCGCCACATCATGTTTTCCTCATCCAAGTCCACGTTCTAAATCCCGCCTGAAAAAGGAAGAGCAAATGATGTTATATGAACAGATAGATGGACTAATGAAGATTGATATATCATGAAGGGTCCGTAGGGGACAAGGAGGGAATGAGGTAATATGAATTTTTATGGTCAATTGTGTCCCCTAACGTGAACCCCACCGACTCCATGTACGAGCTTAAAGTGCATGTAACTTCCCTCCTCTTCCAGTTATGAAGACGCAAATACATTTGCGTCCAACGTTAACATGTCCTCTTTCAGATCCACCATGAATGGATCGATAATTCAGTTCCTAAGTATGCCTTGCCAACGTCTTTCCATGGTGTACTTTCACGTTTTCCTAGCCCTGCAGAGCTAGGCCCTGATTTCTGCCATCGAGCCCTTTCTGTTCTCTGCCTCCTGAAAGCTACAACGTGGGATACATCCCTGACCTCTGTCCTACTCCCTGCGCGGCGAGCGGTGCCCGGCTCGGCCTGCTTGCCTGCCAAAGACAGTATTTTGCCTTCAAGTTATCAGTATAGCCGAGTTCAGCTCCTCGAAAACACATTCCAGTCTAGTAGAATAGATAAACATTTCCCCGGCTGCAGAGCAAAGGGCCCGGCCTCTCTGTCTCCATGCAAGTAATTCATTGCTCCCGTTACCATGGTAGGCCCATGGCCCCTCGCATTACACGCAGACACGTAGTCACATATGCACGCATTAATAGTCAGTATAGAGTAGCTTTTGCCCAAGAGACCTTTCCTTCTAGATAATATAGTTCCCTAAACACAAGATATCAGATATGATTTAGGAACGAGTCGATCTGACATGCCGGACTTCTGTCTCTTTCCTCTAGTGCTAAATGTCAAGTCCCCTGCACCCTCCAGCCTCACGTCAGTCACACGTCATGCTGCTGCGCGCGCATCCTTGCTACAGATTTCTGCTGACACTGCAAGATTCCACTGTGTAACCACCCACTTGTTACACTTTCGTGTGACGTTTCTAGCACACACCTCTGTGTACGCCCTCGTGCACGCCTTTCTGTTACGCACATGTGTTCTTATATCGTTTCTCTCAGCTGTTACGCCTTCTGTATCCATCACCATTATATGCATTTACTATAAATATTGTATTCTGTCAATAAAGTATTGTCTATCCCTTCCTGATCCTTTATGGTGAAAGGAACATGATACCTGGTTCGAACCATTCCATTTTATGGAATAAAACCCCTTATAAACTCAGATACCACGGATTCTGCCTCTTATTTTCGACTGAGTTATTTTATTGAACTTTACTGCATAGAAATTCCGACTGTAAATATTTATTTACCACACACAAATCATGGAGGCCAACATGTTCAGAGACGCGCACCTGGTCCCCCCCTGATGGTTCAAGTAACAGCGAGCCACCTGGTTGTCGGTACGAACCAACAGATTCGCCCCCAGGAGAGGAACATGAAAGAACTGCACCGCCTCCCAGACAGCCACCAACTCCGGCCAGTTCGAGGAACGGGTGCTGTCTCCCTGAGACCACCGACCCTTGGCTTCCAAGGACCCCAAAGTGGCCCCCCAATCCCAGAGACTGGCATCCGTCGTCAACAAAAGGGGAGGAGGAAGACAAAACCGCACCCCCATTTCCAGGTTGGGAGTGCAAAGCCACCAGTCCAAGTCCTGAATCAGAGCAGGAGAGAGAGGAATCAGAGTCTTGTAATCCGCCCGGGAGGGGTCCCACCGAGCCAACAGATGAGTCACCAAGGGCTTGAGATTGAGGCGAGCCCAAGGAACCACAGCAGTGGTTGCAGCCATCAACCCCTGGACCCGCAACTAAACACGAGCCGGGGCAGAGGGACGACTCAACAGATCCCGCAGCAGAGTCTGTATGGAAAGGATCCGAACAGGAGGGAGAAACACCGCCCCCAGAGAGGTGTCGAACAGACCCCCGATGAACTGAAGTCTCTGAACAGGAACCAGATGAGACTTGGCCAAATTCACCTTGAACCCCAGCTCCCAGAACAGGGACAACGTAGCCTCCACCGCCAGAAGAGCCTGAGGGAAAGAGGAAGCAGAGACCAAACAATCATCAATATAGGGAAACACGGAGAAACCCTGATGTTGCAAAACCCCCACAGCAGGAGCCAATACCTTGGTAAAAGTCCTGGGAGCAGTGGAGAGGCTAAACGGCAGAACCCGAAACTGGAAATGCAACCCCTGGACCACAAACCTCAGGAACCGCTGACTGGCAGGATGGACCGGAACGTGAAAATAGGCGTCCTCAAAGTCCAGGGAAGCCAAAAAATCTCCCTCCTGGATGAGGGGAATGATGGACTGCAAAGTGACCATCCGAAAATGATCCAGCTGCACCAACTTGTTCAGGGAACGGAGATTCAATATGGGGCGGAAGGAACCATCGGGCTTTGGAACCAGAAACAGATGGGAATAGAACCCCAGGCCCACTTCCTCCACTGGAACCGGCACCACTATCAATCAATCAATCAAAGCATTTGTATAGTGCACTACTCACCCGGAGGGTCTCAAGGCGCTAGGGAGGGGGGTCCGCTACTGCTCGAACAGCCAGGTCTGCTTCCTGAAGGCGAGGTGGTCCTGGGTCAGGCGGAGGTGGGTCGGAAGGGAGTTCCATGTCTTGGCGGCGAGGTAGGAGAAGGACCGTCCCCCTGTGGTGGCTCTTCGGATGCGGGGGACGGCGGCGAGGGCGTGGCCGGTCGATCAAAGCTGGCGTTTGGGAGCGTAGAAGTTGAGGCGGCTGTTGCCCCCTTCTGGAACAACAAGGTGACGCCGGACAACATGGCAGACCGCCGCACTGGGTCTCTTGACAACGGGGTAACCCGAAGACAATCCAGAAGGGGAGGGCCTCGGAAGTGAATCCGGTAACCCCACCTGATGATATCCAAGACCCATTGATCGGAGATCAGAGCCGACCAACGGTCCAGAAAGAAATGGAGACGAGCCCCCACAGCGGCATAGTCACTTTTGTCCAGCACCAGAGGGAGGCTGCGGCAGCTGCTGCTGAGGCCGGGATTTATAATGGAATGCGGCCCCCGACCACGGGCCCGACCACGAAAGGGCTGAGAGGACAACACCCCCTGAAACCCCTGCTTCTGGAAAAAAGACCTTTTCTTAGGAGCAGGCTGAAAAGGCTTCAACAACTTCTTCTCCTCTGCAGAGCGCTGCACCATCGAATTCAAGGCATCCCCAAAGAGACGAGGACCCTCAAAAGGCAGTTTATGGACCAAAGACTTCTGAGCAGCATCAAGACGCCATGGCTTTGTCCACAGAGACCTCCTCCCAGCCACCGCCGCCCCAGCAGCCGAGGAGAAAGCCCACAAGGAATCAAAAGTGACATCTGACAGGAATTGCGCCAAAACCTCCATTTGAGCCAACACAGGAGTAGGGTCCCCCTGATCCTGAAGACAGTCAAACAGCCTCTCGAAATCCTTGAGCAGGACCTGTGTTAGGCCGCATAAGTGCTAGCACGCACCCCAAAGTGAGAAGCGGCGTAAGAACGCTTGAGAGCAGATTCCACCTTACGCTCCACCGGATCAGACAGGGAAGCCTCCTCCGAAGACAAAGAAGAAGAGGAGGAAGCCATAGAAGACAAAAGAGAATTAACCTTCGGAATCGCAGGAAACTGGGAATCAAAGTCCGCCAGGCGATATCGCTTCCCCAGGAAACGTGGAATACCCTGCTTATCCACCTCCAGCCACTCTTTCGTGAGGATATCCTTCAGGACATCATGGAAGGGGAGGTCATCCACCACAGAGGAACTATACTGTGCGTAAAACCCCTCTTCTGACAGGGATTTAGGGTCAAACCCAAGCACCTCACGAATATGCACCAGCATGTCCGAAAAAACCTTGCCCTGGATGTACTTTCCCTTAGGGGAATTCTCCAGATCTTCCTCATCATCCTTAGCCCGCTTAGCCGCAGGCTCCAGCAGCGCAGACTGGACTGCAGAATCAATCAAGTCTTGTAAATCAGCCCTAGAAATCTGCAAGACGTCGTCCTCCTGCAGATCCTGAACATTATGCTGCTTGGAAACAGGAGAAGAAGCCCCCTCACTCATGGTGAAAAAAAACCCAGAAGCAACCAAACAGGAAATCACCACAATAAAGGAAGTGCCCAGCAACCTCCAATAAATACTGCCCCCAATCAACCAATCACGCAAAGGTGTGTTGAAAAATGAAATAAAAAGAGGGCAGCCCTGACGTCTCCACCCACAGCCACAGGTCAAAAGAGAATGGCCGCGGGGCCAGACGCTGCGATAGTGCAGCAGCGCCGGAACGACCCGAGGCCGGGACACCACCAAAACTCCCCGCCCCAGCCCAGCACATGAGCGGGGAGCGCACCTGACCCCAGAACAGGAGCCCGGCCGACCGGAAAACCGGAGCGGCCGAGCTGTGCATAACAAGATTAAAACAGAATTATTGCAAACACACACAAAAAACTCACGGAACCGCCACCAAAGGAAACTGGATCCAGGGACCGGAACCGGGAGCACCAGCGTTCCGACAGCCGTCGGAGCAGGAAAAAAACAGGCATGGCGGTAGGTGGGCGGGGCTTATGTAGTATAGAAATACTGGCGTTGTGATTGGCTGGGTGGAGGCAGGACTGCCTCACGTTGTTAGGACTGGGACGGGGAGGACCCATGAGGGGGTAATGAGTAAGCTACTTCTTGTAAGCAATGTTTACTTATAATGTAAACTTATAGTGCGGTGCTTACTTCTGTCGATGAAATGCTACTTCCTTGCAGCAAAATAGTAGGTGTGGTTGCACTGCCAAAATTTCAGTCCAGGATTGAAACAGTTTTTATTAAGCAATCACAAATATACTTTCTTAGGAAAGTGTAGCTGTATATATAAAAGGGGTGACAAGTAAAAACGCAATTCATAAGATATCCCTTAAGCGTGGCCACACTCTATCTTTTTTCCCCACAGGCTATTTTTTCTCACTTATAGTTTGTAAAAGTGTTTCCCCATATTCTTGTTAATATAAGAGGGTATCAGTTACTTTTAGATAAAGTAGAAAAGAAGTGCCACAACAAACAATCCCGCACTACATCATCTCAAGCCACAACAACAATAACAAGTAAAAAACTGTTAAACACAAATATGGTCATATTACATATAAATGTACGCTTCATCAAAACATTAAATGAAACGCTATGTATAAGCTTCTTTTCTCTGGGACTTCAAAATCTTTCGTCTTCGCGCCGATGGGTCAATATTGCATCTGAGAGCATATAACGAGCGAATATTACAATAAACATACTCACACTATATGTTCCCAGGGCGGAAACAGAATAAGAACCAGAAGCTGCTCACATTACATATAAATCTTTAGTTTTCGCGTCAACGGGTCTCCAACACTTCTGAGTTTCGCTATACTCTGATTGTTACAATGTACATAGTCACAGTATATGACCTCAAAGGAGCAAGAAAAGGAAAAGTGTTTCCTCTATTCTGGGTGTTTCTGAATACAAGCTGCTGACATTACATATAAATGGCAAAAACAACCAATAACAATTTTTTCTAAATACAAATCTTTAAATATTCATAAATAGCTACATATTATAAATACCTACTATGCTATAATCAAACAACTTACAACTCTGTAATATGTTTTGTTGTCACAAAAGAAGAATCCGATGCTAGAAAACGGAACCTCGATCCAGAATGGACACGCCTCTGAGAGCATATATAGCGCACATATTACAATATACATACTCACACTATATGATCCTAGGGGGGAAACAGAATAAGAATCACAAGCTGCTCACGTTACATATAAATCTTTAGTATTCGCGGCGACGGCTCACCAACACCTCTGAGGTCCGCTAAACTTTGATTATTACAATGTACATAGTCACAGTATATGACCTCAAAGGAGCCAGAAAAGGAACAGTGTTTCCTCTATTTTCGGTGTTTTTGAATACAAGCTGCTGACGTTACATATAAATGGCAAAAACAACTAATAACACTTTTTTCTAAATACAAATCTTTAAATATTCATAAAAAGCTAAGTATAATAAATATCTACCATGTAATAATCAAACAACTTAAAACTCCGTAAAATGTTTTGTTCTCGCAAAAGAAGAATCCGACGCTAGAAAACGGAACCTCGATCACAGTATGGACACGCGTAAATAACTCACTAAAATAAAACTAATCGAGCAACGGGTGTGGTTTATATACTTTTGGGCTATTGAGTAGTCTAGGGAAGGAACATGCGGCTCCACCTATTTAGATGTCACATTTTACAGTAGACACATGCTCACGTTTCAACTGTTTAACTTGTGCAAGTGTTGGGAAATGTTGCAAAATGTGAAGCGGTAAATGTTTCCATTTTGATTCTCACACGTATAAGCAGCATAATATGTACATATGTTGGAGAGCTTCAAAACTGTTACCCGGCAAACCGTGTTATTTACTTTCTCGTGACTAAACATCTTTTAATTGCCATAATTCTAAATAGAAGACATATAAAAAAATATTGTTCAGAATAGAAGAAAAAAAATACCTGCTATTATTTCTTATCACTATGGTTTTACATTTAAAAAATGCTAGCATTTGTAAAGCATACAGCTACGTCCAGAGAGGTGTCCCAGCGCTCTGGGACGTCATGAAGATTAAGCAAGGTATTGCTCAAAGTGACATAGTGGTGTGCTAACATGCCGCCGGAACCGGGAATCAAACTGTGAAGGCTGTTGTTCGAGGTCAGGTATCATAGCTGCTGCGTCACACTTTTTCCACACTTATATGTTAATTAGTGATAATTAAGTTTTAATCATTGTTAAAATATACCCTTATAACAGACTACTGTTACTGTTACTTTTTCACTAGAAAAAGTATGCACGTCTTTTTAAAATTTACTTAAAAACAATATAGGTTTCAGGGACATTGTAGTTAGAAATTAACATTTATAAAACCTTCGAAATTCACTGAAAAAAACATAGGTATTGTGAACGTTAGATTTAGAAATTAGCATCTAAAAAACCTTTGAAATTCGCTAAAATAAATAGGTTTTAGAGACATTATAGTTAATTGGACATTTCACTGATATAAAACCAGAGACATTCGCCCGTTATAGTTAGTGCAGCTAATTATAACTTGCGCCCCCACAATGCACTGCTGATGACATCAAATATTACATCACTCAGGACATGCTCAGTGACATCACTCATGACATGACTGATAACATCTCAAATGACATCACTGATGACATCATTCACATGATGATCTGATGCAGTTCTTCAAAAACAAATAACACCTTTCATACACACCACCTATATAGAAACCATGCTCATATCAATAGCAGTTAATACATAGCTGTTTACTGATCATCTGATGCAGCTCTTCACATCCAAAAAATACCTTTCATACACTCACTCAAAAGTTCATACTACTAATATGGAAACCATGGTCATTCTAATAGCAGTTACTACATAGCTGTTTACTGATTTATAGGTCTAAATATACAACCACCCACAAATTCATACAGTGTGTTATACACAAAGTCATTCATCAATACAGCCACTAATATGTCCACTCATACACCGATATAAATACTTACACACTGCTACTTACCCTAACAGTTAATCGAAAACATAGTGAGTACCCAAAGAATTCTTTCCATTGCCATTTACTTCTTTTAAACAGTTATACATACAGCACATCACTTATTCATACACATATGTACTGTTTAACAATTAATGACATAACCACATACTTATCCATGGACCCACTGTCACAATTACTTGCTGTCACATATACTCACTTATGTACTCTAATTCTATAAAATACGGCCTTTTACGTTTGTAATTACTTACACATATATATTAGTAACACATTGTTGCCTTTACCAACAAAGCTATACATACTTTCAGTCCTTAGCTCATACACTCATGAATGCGTACATGCACAGATTTATTCAGTCACACATCCATGCAAGCAGTCACACACCCACCCACGCATACAGACACGTTAGCACATAAACAGGTTCTTATGCAACAAATCACTCTTGAACATACATTAGCATATAAACATAAAACATTCTTTAACTTTTTAGAAACACAGTCTGTGGATACTGTCACAGTGATGTCATTTGAGATGTTATCAGTGATGTCATCAGTGATGTAATATGTGACGTCAACAGCAGTACAAAAAACAATACTAATGACAAATAGCAAAATAGTAGTTCCATATTTAAAAAACCTTTGAAATTCAAGTAAAAAAACACAGGTTTAAGGCACGTTATAGTTAGAAATAAGCATTTAAAAAACCTTAGAAATTCCATGAAAAAAACCTAGATCTCAGGGACATTATAGTTAGTTGGACATTTCTCTAGTACAAAACCATAGAAATTCCCCTGTTATAGTTAGTTCAGCTAACTATAACTTGCGCACCGCAATGCACTACTGATGACATCATATATTACATCAATCATGGCATGGCCAATGACATCACTAATGACATCACTGATGACATCTCAAATGACATCACTGATGACATCATCCACGTGAAAATCTGATGCACCTCCTCACACTCTAATATAACCTTTAATACACCCACTGTAAAAAAACAGACTACCATTTTTGAAACCACACCAATACCAGTTACTGCATACGCACTCACTGATTCCTAGGTCTACACACATATCCACTTATTCACCCATAGAATAACTCCTACATACAGTCACTCATCAATACAACATATCATATGCACTCATAAACCTATACAGACACTCACACACCACCACTCATCCAGAGTTACTTACACACGTAGTCAGTCATGCAAAGAATCAATCACACTCCCATTTACTCACCTATACAGTTATACACACACATCACTTATTCAATCAGAAACAAACGCATACTTACTCTCTTATACAATCACTGACACAAGTACACACTCATCCATACAGCCACTCTCAAAATAACTGACTTTCATGTATAGTCATTTATGTACTTCAACTCTCACATGCAAGATGTGTCAAACATCTAAGTG
>NW_028242711.1:0-179604 GCF_964263255.1 Lissotriton vulgaris | reverse complement strand
CACTTTCGCGTGTGCTATGGATGTAGGCCATGGAATGAAACAGTTTTAATCTATGGAGATAGGATTGCTGTTGGGCCAATTAAAAACTCATTTGCAAAGGTGCATTGCACGATTGCCATTACTGGAAAATGCAGATAATGAGGCTTCCTGGGATGCCTCGGCTCCTGGATTTCTTGATTCTGGCTCGTCCCTCTGTGGATGCACTACTGGCTATCACACTTTCAGCAGTTACTGAGAGGGGTGGATTTGACCATGTTTGTTAATTGAACTTTGTGAAAGGGGTTCCAACTGAAACATAGGGCCCCATTAGGATGGCGGGCGGATCGCCCCCGCCAGGCCGGTGGTGGCGGGGGCGATCCGCCCGCCATCCATGCCGGAATGACCCTCTGCCATATTATTATGGCTGGGGGGTCCGTGGTGGACGGAAAGACCGTCTGCCGCTTTTCCGCCCGGTCGACATGTCGACCGGACGGAAAAGTGTTCTATATGGTGGCGGTGTCTTTCAGACACCGCCAGCCATATTAGAATGTGCTAATGTGAATGCCTTTCCGTGGTGGAAAGGCATGCAGAGTCTGCTTTGGGGACTACCCATGGACTCCGGGGGGCCGGGGGTGCACATGGCCTTTCAAAGAACAACGTGGCAGGCACCGCGTGGTGCCTGTCACGTTGTGCTTTGAAATGCACAACATGTCTTCTTAGCATTGCGGCGGCGGCCGCAATGTTAAAAATACTTGATGCGCCCGCAACTGTGGCGGGTGCATCCCCCAGCCATAATAATATGGCCCTTATGTGGGCGGTCCCTTTCACCGCGAGGTGTCCGCCCGCCATCGAAATGGGGCCCATAGTCTGCAGCAGCTGCGGATAGCTCTGTTTTGTCTGCTTCTCGGAACATTTGAACAATCTGGCAGTTTCGAGCAGTGAAGATTTTTGTTTTTTAATTCAGTAATGTTCTTATTCACAAAATGTATTTTAATACAGCCTTTTATGCGCATTTTTATATTACCCTATAATTACGTTCAGCTTTTTTATGCTTTTAATACTAAAGGTAAACAGTCACTGAAGCAAAGACACTGTTAGAAAAAATCGAAAAGGACATCCAGGTCTTTAAGGACAATACGATTAACTACAAAAGTGCCAAATACGAGAAGGATTCAAAATCTTTTAATATTGAACAGGTGTACCCGTTTTTGAAAGAGGATTATTACACTCAAGCTGATTCACGAAGAGCTCTTTCTAATTATCAAGGTAGATCAAGGAACAGGTTTACCACTTTTTCAGAAACATCATCGTCTGAGTCTTCTGGGTCTGTCACAAGAAGTAATAACTCTAGGAAACAAGTTTCTTTTTTAGAGAAGGGCCAGCCTCAAACAACACGATACAAAGCACCATGTGAGATGAGAACACGCAGCCGCTTCTACAAGTCGTAGGGATCCCCACTATGGTAGTCAATCTATCTAAAAAGGTACTTTCTGGTGAAGAGGAGGCTGGGTCTCAAGTTTGTGCCATGTAAACAGACAGATTATACAAAACTCAAATTAGAGATCATTGAGTTTTGTAGGAAAATAAGACTCAAGGCCTTTTTTGCTGATCAACCATCTGGTCAAAATAATGAAACAACAGCATTAAGGAATAAATCAAATTTTGTAGCAACTAAAAATATCCCCAAACAAATATATGCCTTTGAACAGATATTACTGTCATCAGTTAATACATTTGAAAAGACAAAAAAATATGTATCACAGAACATCCGTCTGAAACAACGGGCAGCGATCAAGAGCCTTAAAGAGGATTCGTCAGTAGTTATAAAACAAGCTGACAAGGGCGGGGCAGTAGTTATCTGGCCCCGTGAAATGTATTTAAATGAGGGACAGAAACAGGTTGAAAACAATACATGGTACCGACGATTGTCAGTAGATCCAGTTAAAGAAATACAAGAAATGATTTTGAGAATTGTTCAAATTGGCAGAGAGGAAGGATTCTTGGGTCCTAAAGAGTTTGATTTCTTGGTTAAAAAATTCCCAAGCACCCCGGTTTTATATATTCTGCCGAAGATTCAGAAAAGTCTGAATGAACCCCCGGGACGGCCTATAGTCTTGGGTTGTGATTCTTGCCTCGAACCAATTTCACAATATGTAGATTTCTTCTTAAAGCCATTCCTCAAAGGAGTCAAATCTTATTTAAGAGACACCACAGACTTTCTGACTAAAGTAGAGGGCACCCCCTTTGATGATCAAACACAAATAATGGTGACGATGGACGTCCCATCATTATATATGCAGATACCACAGGAAGAGGCACTAGAAGTGTTGGAAATATACTTAGAGAGTAGAGAGAGACCCCATAGAGTGCCAACATCGTTTATTCTCCAATTGGCTAAAATTGCCCTAAAAAAGAATTACTTCACCTTTAATGATCAATTCTTCATGCAAGTGAAAGGCACCGCTATGGGCTGTCCTTATGCCCCAGAGATGGCGGTGTTGTACATGGCCCAATATGAGAAGAGGTTTGTGGAGACTGATAACCCATTTGCGAACCACATAAAGCAATGGTTACGTTATATTGACGACATCTGGCTCCTGTGGCAAGGGAGCCAGGTGGAGTTAATAGCATTCCACGAGTGGCTCAATGTTAGACATGAAGATATAAAATTTTCATTAAAGTCCGACAAAATACGAATGACTTTTCTGGATGTGGAGGTAACATGTCAGGAAGGACAGTTAAAAACATCACTGTTCAAAAAGGGCACTTACAAAAATACCATCTTACATCATAAAAGTGCTCACCCAAGGAATCTGAAAGCTAATTTACCTTATGGTCAATTCCTTAGAATCAGAAGGAATTGCACAGAAGTCAGCGATTATGAGAACCATGCTCAAACCTTCTGAAGTGAGGTGATCAATAGAGGGTACCCTAAAAAACGTGTTAAACATTCTTTTTTAAAGAGCACACTTCACCCCACGAGAATGCCTTCCACAGGTTAAAGAGAGAAAAGACTTGGAAAAACTAGTATGTGTTACAACGTTTGGACCAGACACACATAGAATTAGACAGACTGTATTAAAAATGTGGCACCTCCTTGAAGAACTGGAATGTCCTTTTCCTAAACCTATTTTTGCATATAAAAAGAGTATAGGACAACAGATTGTCCGAGATGACATCGCACTACCAAAAATAAATAGTGATTTACTATCACAATGGAACCTTAAACCAGTGGAGGAACACCACAAATGTGGGAATTGTGTGGCATGCCCAACCACAAAGGAAGGAAGTGAGTTTAGCCACCAAGGTATAAAATGGAAACACTTGGGGTTTTCAAATTGCAAAACCAAGTACGTAGTCTACGTTATAATGTGTCCGTGCCCCAAAATTTACATCGGGAAGACTAACCAGTAAATTAAAACGAGAATCACCCAGCATAGATTGCGTATTAAAAACAAAGTGATGACGGCCCCAATGGTCGAGCACTTTGTTGACAAGACACACGGCGAAAATGACTTTAAATGGTTAATTCTATTCACAATTGATGCAGCCAAGCGTGAGGGTAATGTAGACAGAGTATTACTTCAAATGGAGGCATATTTTATTTTGAAGTTTAATAGTACACAGACTGGATTGAACAGCTTATCTGAAATATCCAGATTGTAATTCATTCTTTACAATTTTCTATTGTTCCCTCCGTGTTTGCTGATCAATAAATGCTGACACATAAATGAACAACCAATAGATAGCGCAATATTTAGATAATGGAAAATGTAGCACTCTATTCACACTTTAAACATAATCGAATAATGTCCCCTCGTGTTGCTAGAAACATCAATAGTCTCCTTTTCATCGCCGTTGCATATCAGCTTGCAAAAAGGAGACATTTGTGCCAGGTCCGCGGGTTTCATTTAAAATATGGACCTCGGGTCCAAGAATCCCTTAGGAAGGTAAGAGTAGATAAACCACAGTTTCCCAAAATGGCCGCAACTGCATTGTTTGGCGGATCGAGAGAAGCACGTCTTATGGTATGTCCCTGCGCTTGATACGAACTGCTCCTTAATATTTAGCACACGCTTGAAACAGCCGGTTACATAAATGCTTGTTTTATTTCAGGCACCGAGTTGACAAGCGAAAGTATTGCGCCTGTAGAGATTACCCTTATTATCAGCCACCAGCAAGGAAACAGAAAGTTGCAACACAGGTAGGGGAATGACTGGCCGACATTTGTTTAAAGTTTGGGATTATTGAGTTGGTTTCTAAACAAGCGCATTTTCTCTGTCGTCACGATTAGGAAGTTGCAGCAACGCATTAACAGTTGTCCAGAGGAGGGAGTTTGGAACGGAGTAGTGGGTCTGAATAACAGGTTTTAAATTTTGAGGTAAGTGACACATTCCTAACATCAAGATTGTTTAAAAGTCATTTATGACACGATAAAGGGATGATGGATATTTTTTTATTTTGTTCGCTATATCGCCCCAAGACACACTGATTAAAAAAGACACTGAAATACGTCGGTATCGGTTGTATATTCGTAGGTAGGTTCCTCCACATTCATTTGGAATAGTTTGATGACAATGATGGCAAACTCTTGATATTAAGTAGTGTTTTTCCTCTTAGGAAATCCTGCATCTGCCCCTGTGCTCACGAATTCCTTAGGACACAGAACCTTGAGCTCAAACAAACACCAAGAAGGCTCCAGTAGCCAAAACTACCTAAGGTAGATATATAAATGAAAATATCTGAGTGTAATTAAAGTAGAAAGGCAAGAACATAAAAGTTTTTCTAAACAAAAACTTTATTGTTTTTTCTACATTTCATACAGAAAGTGACAAGACCCTGATGAGACCCTGGGAACTGGTTTCCCAGCGTTGAAACGCGTCGGCATAACCAAAGGAGCTATTAACGTCATTGAAGAATCGAATTCACTGTTGTTTCAATTTGAATTTAAACGGCCTATGTGGGCTTTGCTCCTCATGTAACTTTGTCCTTTCATTGGATGGTGATTAATTTAGTTGTAACACCAAGAAATACACATGAAGTTGTGGCTTGAATTAAATGTTGTTTAACTTTTGATGTATGTTTTGTTTTATTTGCATTATCAGAAATTTAAATAGTGTTTTGTGATTTATGTGTGTTGTATATTGTATGTAAATTGTACAGTATTTCCTTTTCATATATAAATGTGTTGCAAAGTGAAAACTAAAAATTCAAAAGATACGGATAAAAAAAACTGGTGCAAACACAAAAAATTAGTGTTTGCCATTATAAAGAAATTGTTTTTGAAATTGAGATTGGGACCGGCACTTTTCGTATTGTTGCATTATAAGGCCCAGCCTATCCCATGCCCAGAAGGGTCTAACTCCATAGCTTTAGAAAATTTAATACTAAAGGAGCATATTGCTTTTAGAGATTTTAGGTTCAATAACATATTTTTACCTTATAGTTTAGCACATTTTTAAGGAAGCTTTTAATCACCTAACATCCAAGGAGTGGCTATCAAGTGGTTACATAGGCTTTAGACAGGGAACATCACCATTTTTACATGTTCACGCTTAAAGTTTCGTAAACGCTGAATCTTGCCACACATTTGCATGTGGAACATATAGGATAATCTGTGAAATGGATTTGCTTACATTTACACATCTTTGTAGGCATATTATCAGGGCCTTGAACATTTTGCACCAGGCTTAAGTTTACTGTGCAAA
The DNA here is from genome assembly GCF_964263255.1 of Lissotriton vulgaris. Classification (NCBI taxonomy): domain Eukaryota; kingdom Metazoa; phylum Chordata; class Amphibia; order Caudata; family Salamandridae; genus Lissotriton; species Lissotriton vulgaris. The sequence continues at coordinate 173,917 of NW_028242711.1, read as the reverse complement.
ATGCTGATGTTTGTGGTCCGTTCAGCAACAGGCCTGCAAGGGTGGAATCAATAATGAAGATTTGATTAGAACTCCTTCATGCTAACGTGGGTGATGTTTATTATATCAACAGCATCAATCCTTTGTTTAGACAGAGGAGTATTTTTCCGTCACTGCCGAGATTAGCCCATGCTGGAATTCCTGTCCAGAGGACTCCAATTTACCTTCCTGAGAAGGATGATGGCTCCCAAATGAAACAAATTCACAGGTAACTGAGAGTTACCTAAGGTATTCTGGCAGATTTGCATTCCCTAAACCCACTAGGTAACGAAGCGCTAGGTAGGAATATAGATATGATTCTATATGTATGCATATAATCAATATAACGTTATAACAGAAAAAGGGTGCCAGGGCTCGAATTTGGTTCACGACTGCTCTTTATTTAGCAGCTCTGTACCTTCGTTTAACAGATTCCGAAGGCTCTTGTATTAATTCATACATTTCTTTTGCGATTCAAATTATTTACATTTTTCACAAGCGTCAGAGGCTTTAACAAACCTAAAACAATTGAAACAGTTAAAACGGACATAAATCATACATGTGATACTCTATAAGTACATAAATAATAACATTCAATGACAGTTAAACATATGGATTAGACACAATTACAATAATAGAGCAACTCAATGTGGTACACCTGTACTTGTTTCTCTAATAGTCCTAACAACACAGTGTACACAGTTAATAGAACTAGACACATTGGGCCTTTCAGATTTTTTTAGTTCCTAAGTTTTACTTAAATCACCCTAATTGTGAACGTGGATATTCTAATCCAAACCACCAAGGTGTGGGTTCCCTTGAAACAGCCGAACAGCCTAAGGTATTCTGGCAGATTTGCATTCCCTAAACCCACTAGGTAACGAGGCGCTAGGTAGGAAAATAGATATGATTCTATATGTATGCATATAATCAATATAACAGCACACTGGTTGAATTGTTTATCTTATTTACCATTCTAGTAATGCTGATGACTCTGTTTCATTTCCTTCTATTAATAATTGCAGTGCACATATTTTACCTATGAACAATATTGCTTCAATAAACAGATGAAATACCAATGAAAATATTCCTTATTTCTCCCTTTGGGCATGCATAAGTCACTAACGAAAGGTGCTGATCTCTTTCCATGATTTCCTTAGGGTGTCAGAGTTCTCACGTTTTGAGGTTGCACATACCGTCTGGTGTCTTGTAAGGTTTTGCGGTCCAGATGGTGCACTGTGAGATAGCCGGGACTAAGGCCAACATATCCACATTGTGTGTGTGTACTCAGTCTTGTGCAGTTTTGATGTTTATGTTGTCCAAACGCACAGTCTTACTGATATGGTAGGAACAGTATGACACTCCCTCCCATCTTGCTCAGGATGCCTATTCAGGACATGGTCCATGAATTCACTCATAAGCCCCCTTTGTGTATGGCTGTCTAGAGGGAATGCACAAAGCCCAGCAGTCACCCACCCAAGATGTGTATTGGAGACACGCTTCAGGCACACAGGGCTAAGAACAGAAAATACCATCTTTCTAAAAGTGTAAAACAAAATAGAGTTGGCTCTAATCAGCAAGGCTGAGCCTACATATCAAATAACAAAAGGAATTGCCAATACTGATAACATTATTTCAGTAATTAAACTCATCATCCACATCAAGAGAAATAATGAAAGGTCCAATAGCACTTGCATTACCTTTCAAGAGGGTTTGGACATAGAAGTTTAGACGGGAACTGTCTCGGTAAGAATACCGGATTTTGGCAGCGTCAGCACATTCCTGCTCCTACGGGAGTGCTGAAAAAGATGTCAGGTGTGGGCGCAATTAATTGCAGTTCTACCGTTTGTAGCTTTGCCTTGGTCCTTTTTAATGTTCCCGTAATGCCCCCAGTGCTGGCGCCACTCGAGTAGAACTGCAATTAATTGGACCTTTCATTCTATCACTTTGGGGCCCACAAGTTATTGGCTCAATAACAGGGCATTATTCTTCCCCCCCCCCCATTTCAGAAAATCAGCGTCTTGTCGTCCAGAGCAGCAATTGGCTCTTAAAGACATATGCCAGATATCTTCGGCTGCATGATCTGTTTCATACAAGGTATTTCATTCTTCCACCGAGCGAGTCCAAACCCGGTGTAGTGCCTCAGGCTAATTGGCCTCACACTAAGAGTCTTTCCATTTCATTTTATTTCTCTGTGCAGGTTCATCCATTGATCGTCCCGCGTTGCCAGCTGATTCCTTCTAGCCACTAATGTCTGCATTCTGCCTCGTAGTGGTAAGACTTTTTTTGATTTTGATTTTCCACCTAATCGTTCCTATCCCACCCTTGATGCCAGAGTCAACCCTTCCAATCCTTTATTTTCAGGCATGTTATTTCAGAGAAGCCTGAACTTACCTGACCCCCTTGTGACTATATCTTCGTCATCTGGGTGGTAAGTATTTGGGAAAGTGTAGTGTTAATTAAGGTGCAGTCTCTATCCCCAGGACCTGAAATCTAGTACGGTTGTTCTTTAATCCACCTGGCTCTGTAATCCATCTTGTCCCCTGTAGGGTCATCATTAGAACAGATTTTCATAGAGTTACAATTAAATTGGAGCCTTAGCCTATGACAGGTGTATTGCATTTAAGAGAGACTCTTGATGTGGTCTTATAATCAACTACACTTCACACGGTAGTAACCCTCTTTTTAATTTTCTTTCCTAAAATTCTCTTCTATGTTTTTTCTTTCTCCACATTGCAGTGTTTGAGGCCCTGACGAGAATCCCTCACGAATAGATGGGGATTTGAAACGCGTAGGCCATGTCTCAACTGGTCTGCTTGAGCATCTAGGAGATATCACTACTCTTGGATCCCTTATTATTTTTTGTACATTACCTATCATTGAATTAATCTTATTGAATGGTGGAAAATTCGAAAGATTTACTGGATTGTACTGTTTTCAAATATTTGGATTGCATTAGTCTATAATCTTTGCAGACCAGTTTGTACTTCATTTTTACTGTAGTGTCAGTATGTGGAATGTGTGATAACAATCAGGTATGAATGTGTCGAATGCTTTTGACTGTGATATGATTGAGGTTTTCGGATGATTGAAGTTTCTATTGAATGTAGTATGGTGTGTTCTTGACTTTTCTAATGCTTCTCTTTTTTATGAAAAGATAAACTATGTTATGATCATTGAATTTCTATAAAATAAAACTGCGACTAAGTAGCAATACCCTATCTTGAATTATTTCTCTTGATGTGGATGATGAGTTTAATTACTGAAATAATGTTATCAGTATTGGCAATTCCTTTTGTTATTTGATCTTTCTAAAAGTGGCATTTTTTTAATTGTAGTGAAAGATTTGACGCTACCATTAAAGGGGATTTATCATTACAGTTCCACAGGTACTAAACATGACAGCTCCTCCTCCTTCCCATAGTGAATTAGAGTTTGGCGTAATACGGACTGCCCAATGTTAACCTATGGGAAGGGTAGGCCTCACAGTAGTGAAAAACGAATTTGAGAGTTTTCCACTGCCAGGACATATAAAACTTAGAAGTACATGTCCTACCTTTTATTTACACAGCACCCTGCCCTATGGGCTAAGTAGGGCCTACCTTATGGGTGACTCATATGTAATAAAAGTGGAGCTTAAGGCTTGTCAAGGGGTTTTAAATGGCAAGTTGACATGACAGTGCACACTGCACACACAGGCTCTGCAGTGGCAGACCTGAGACATGTTTAAAGTTCTACTGAAGTGGGTGGCAAATCAGTGCTGCAGGCCAGTAGTAACATTTAATTTACAGGCCATGAGTAAATGTAGTGCACTTTACTAGTGACTTATAGTTACATTAAATATGCCAATTGTGGCTAATCCCATCAAATGATGTTAAGGAGAGTGGGCACAAGGATGTTTAGGAGAGTGGGCGCAAGCACTTTAGCACTTGCTAGTAGTGGTAAATTTCACAGGGTCCTAAAGCCAACAAAAACTAATTTAGCAGAAAGGGGAGAGGAAGGCAAAACATTTGGGGGAGTACCCTGCAGAAATGTCCATTTCCGACCGAGTGCAATGCCGTACTTAATGTTGGTATGACATAAAGAGTTTACGAAAGAAAGAGACAATACGAAGGACTGGATTTATAAGCCCTGCTGTCTTCCTGGTGGTCTGAATAGTATCCCAAAGCTTCCTTCTAAAGGTGAAGTGAAGAGGACTTGATAATAAGGAGAGCGATAGACCTGTTGTGCTTAATGACTTCACCCACTTACTAAGAAAACATACATTCAGCAAAGCCACGAGTGACATGTGAACAAAACAGACATCAACGATTGAACATAACGGTTATACCAGCTGATGGTCAGCTTTCTTTGCAAGAACTTACACAAAAGTGGAAAGGGTCAGAACTAATATTATGACTTTACAACAGGAAACAATAACACGCCATATTGTATTGCACCAACATTTTTATCGAAAGGATTATGGGGCATATTACCAACAACTAGCGATAATTTTTGTCTCTAACTTGTTTAGAGACAAAAATTATCGCCGCACATCGGCGATTTTTATCGCAGATAAACCTTGCTATTAGCAAGGTTTATCGCAAATGCGATAAAAAACGGCCGCAATGCATGAATATCGCTGAAAAGTCAGCGATATTCATGCATTATCGAGCAAATGCTCTTAGCCATGTTATCCACCTCCCATTGGGTAACATGGCTAAGAACTGCTCAGGGCAGGTGTTAGCTTTTGGAGATATTCGCGCTTAGCGCGAATATCTCCAAACGTTGGTAATAGGAGATAGCGATGTTAGCGACTGTTTCCAGTCGCTAACATCTTGGCACGCCCACTTTGCATATCATTAGTGATAAATATCACTGAAATGCAAAGCGGGGCCCAAGATGGTCGCTATCTCCTATTAGCTGTCGCTAACTGGTGTTAGCGACAGCTTGGTAATAGGGAGATAATTTTATCTCCGCTTTCTTGGCTTTTAAAGCCAAAAAAGCGGAGATAAACCCCCTTGATAATATGCCCCTATATTATTCGAGTTTTTTATCAACATAGACAAACCAGATTGCTTTGCTAAGAAATTGTACATGTTGATGGATGTAGAATTTCTGAAACAAAAAGGACACCTAATATATATATATATATATATATATATATATATATATATATATATATATATATATATATATATATATATATATATATATATATATATATATATATATATATATATATATATATATATATATATATATCAACACGAAGAGTTTGCCTGTGATGGAAGGAGTCCACGGAACAGGTAAGTATCAGCCACATTCTTTATTTGAAGCACCAGCGAGGAGACTTACACAGCGGCAACAAGTTCATCTTGCCTGACGCGTTTCGTGCTACACGCACTTTCTCAAAGGCATCGGATTGATGCGTGGACTCCTTCCATCACAGGCAAACTCTTCGTGTTGATATTAAGCGGCGCGCCTGAGCCGCGGAGGAGAGTCCTGGGGTTGCGAGCAGCCCACCATCAAAGTCGCCAAGCGACGCCTTTGAATTGGGGAACAGTGCTGGTTATTTGAAGGTGATTATCAGCAGCGTAGGAGTTTGCCGGTCGGCGCAGACACACTGGTGTTTTAATTTCCCTGGATGTAGCGGCATGGCAGCTCACTGGAGAAAGACTCGGACCACAAGTTCCATCATGCCACAGAGTGGCCACGCCCACCAGGGCGGGACAATCATTATTTAATGTGGTGCCTACACCTGTCATGCTGCTGCCTCTTCAATCCGATGCCTTTGAGAAAGTGCGTGTAGCACGAAACGCGTCAGGCAAGATGAACTTGTTGCCGCTGTGTAAGTCTCCTCGCTGGTGCTTCAAATAAAGAATGTGGCTGATACTTACCTGTTCCGTGGACTCCTTCCATCACAGGCAAACTCTTCGTGTTGATATATATATATATATATATATATATATATATATATATATATATATTCACTGAAAAAACCATAGGTTATAGACCATATATAGTTAGGAATTAGCATTTACAAAACCTTAAAAATTCACGTATCACCACGTTACCACGTAATGCGTCTTATGACGCGCCGCGTTAGCGCACCCGGAAGCGCTCCGGAACGCGAACCGAGGCGCGAAGCGCAGCGCCCCGGAAGCGATCCGGGGCGCGGCGCGGAGCACGTAACGTAAGCATAACAGGTCATGTGACTTGTTTATAAAACTTTTCATTGGTTCATTTTACTTTTGGTTTCCTAATGATGGAAGGCTTGGTCATATGACCTAAAAATAACACTTTTCATTGGTTTAGAACATTTTTTTTCCCAAATGTTGAAAGCCCCACCTTTTTTTCTCACTCTGACTTTCATTTTTATGAGAGAAAGACCTTTTTTCAATACCATAGAAATGGCTTCAATGATTGCTGCAGCTGGTGGACCCCCACTACCACCACCTCAGGTCCACCTACAACAAGAGGAGGAAGAAGAGGAAGAGGAGCAAGGGACAGGGAGGTTTTTACCTGAAGAGCCTAGGAGGTCCCATGTTAAAGAGAGTTATATTTGGCAATTTTTTTCAATACCCCCGGAACAAAAAAAGGTAAATGCCCAATATGTTACCTGCCTGATTTGTAAAGATGAACTGTCCAGAGGAACAGACAAGAAATACAGTTATGGTAATTATACCACGCATCGCCATATGGAAAGGTGGCACCCTATAAATTACAGTGCTGCACAACTACGTGATCTGGTGGATAACCCCTGACCTGCGGCCAGTACATCCACCAATGAAGAGGCAGTGACGGGACCAGAGGCGAGGGAGATGGTCCCAAATATTCAAATTTCCAAGTGTGAAGCATGTATGCATTTTTTGTGAACAACTCATTTGCTTCGGAGAGAGCAGCATAAACTTAATTAATAAAGCAATTGACAATCACAAATGTGCAAAACGCCCCAGAAATAAATTATCTTTTTTTTTATGTTGCTCCTGTTGAGCCCTTCATAATGAATCATTTTTGTTTCTCCCCCCATCAAAAAAACAAAAAAAATATAAAACCGTTCAAAAAATACAAAAAAAAACAAAATGTTGAGAAAAATAATAAAAAAAATATAAAACAACAAAAATAATTAAAAAAAAGTTCTTTTCAGAACTACCTCCCCTTTATAAGAAATTGCTAGAATGTTTAGCACTCTGACAACCTCTATTTCTTTTGGTTCGCTTCCCGGTTCGCGCGCCGGTACGCAAACCGGGAGCGAACTCAAACATTTTTTTTTTAAAAAAAAAAGAAAAAAGAAGAGTAAGTAAACTGAGAGTCATGTTAAAAGAAAGACAGTTAGAGGGAGTAACACAGAGATACTGTTTAAAGAGGGACTGAGAACAGGAGTGGAAAGAGTGGAGTAAAAAAAATAAAAGAAAAAGGAATGAGGGAAGTAGCAAAGGCAGGAAACTGAGGGTTAAAGAAATGAAGCAGTGGAACTAATAAAAGTTAAATGTAAAAGAGATGTAACAGAATGAGTACTAAACACTTACCTTATAATTATCGTTAACTTAGTCACGTGTTATTTTTATACTTTCAATCTGTGAATGAGAGAACAAAAATTTTAAAATTGATAGAAAGTAGTAAAAGATGAGTGAGCATGAGACAAGATGAGTACATATTAAAAATCACAATTCAAAGTACAGAATTAATTATGCATATTAAATGGTTTATTTTTGCTGTTCTCAGAATATATCAAATTTCACTGAAAACAGTGAGTTGAAGGTATTCATCATATAACAGTGGGGAAAAAAAACACAATCAAAATGATTGTGTTTAAAATACCCATATAATATAATCAATCAGAAATCAGAACTCCTCAAAAGTAACTTGCTTTCCATGACGTCAAAGGATGTCCTATGAACAGCTTATACTCTGTTGTGCTGTTATTATTTTCTGCCCGCCACTTTCTGAAAGATAAGCTCTATCGTTTTAAGAAAAATGAGACATACAAAGCAATTTAAAACAGCACACTAAATTACAACAATACCTAGAATCATTATAATCCAGTTACCTACCCTAAATTCTCACTTCTGAAAACAAGTCAAAAGGCAACATTGCTTCATAGTCAAATTCTAATCATTGCCGAAAGACCAGCCTTTTTTAAATTTCGAATAAGCTGTGTAATATCTTGAAGTTGTTAAAGGACCATCATGTCATATAATAGCTGCAGTTACAAATGTTCTTCCTGAAATTGACGACTGTGCAGCCAAAACATTTTTAATTAGACTTGACAACTTTTTTACATCCAGTTTATATAGTTGGAATTGTAAAATGACATTTCACCGATAAGTTTCCATAAATAATGTAGACAGCATTACAGACTTACATCACCTCTACTCCTTCTTTTGATCTGCTGCTTGAATTAGCTTATTAAAAAACAAAATTTCGCTCTGTGCTACACTTATCCACAAGGCTATATAGTGTAGGAGCCATTAGAACCTCTTGAAAATCCTCAGAACAAATCCTGAGATTCCTTTCCTAAAATTTTGGTTGTAAGAACACCAGGTAAGAATTTTGGTGACAAGGCAATCTTTTTTTGAAAGTTAACATAGAATCATTGCAGAATGACCAGCCATTTCCAGACTTCAAATAAGTTGTGTAATTTCCTGATGTTGTTGAAGGACCCTCATGATATATAATTGCTGCAGTTAGAAAAGTCCTTCCTGATATTGATACTGAGAAGCCACAAAATTTTTAATTAAAGTTGTCAATTTTGTTCCATCAGGCCTACATCGTTGGAACATTAAAATGACATACTGGCCATATCTTCGTATAAATAATGTGGACAGCATTGCAGACTTACATTGGCTACACTCCATGTTTTGATCGGCTGCTTTTACTAGCTTATTAAAGGATACTGATTTAGTGTCTGGCAAAGTTAAATATATAAATCTTTCTGAGTCTACACTAGTAATACTTGATAACGTACAATTCTCGCAGTCATGCTGCCATTGATAAGAAAGGCCAAACAGATGATCTACATCTACACCTTCATCTTGCAATACATTAAGCATATACATTAAAAACTCCTGACAATCTTGCTGAATATTTTGAGAGAATTGCGTTTGACCTGAACATTCGTCTAACAGATTTCGAATTTCAGACACACTTTCTACTCTTGTTCTATCAGCACTACATTTCTCTAACACAGAATTCAACAAACAGCAAAAACTTTGATCTGAATTGATCACAATCTGTTCTTTTAAAGTTTCTAGAGAAAAGAGAACATTAACCACTACATTAGCATAGCAGTTCACACCAGAACGATTTTCAAATTGAAAACCAACAACATCTTCAACAGAATTCATTTTCTTTCTGCTTACAATTTTGGGTTCTTCGACTTTTGGTCTTTTTTCTACAACCTCCCTACTATTAGTGACATTTTTTCGTTTCCGGCCTACCACACGTTTCTCAAACAAAGAATATTGAGGCAAATGTGGCATACTCTCTTCTTAACCTATTGTATTCCATAACACAATCTTGATCCGCACAAATGTTTGTGACATCACACTCAATCAAGTACAAACCCGATAAAGTTCTGACTCGTGACAATGCTACATAAGCCATACCCTCCTTGAACACAGAACTGCCAATATTCACCAAAGCACTGTCTACACTTAAACCTTGTGATTTATGGATTGTCACCGCATATGCCAAGCAAACAGGAAATTGCTTACGGCGAACATATAAGTCGTTTACAAGCAGAAACCTAGCTGTGCAACGACCAATTAGCTGTACTTCCTCAATTCCATCAAATTTAATTTTTAAATATTCAATTCCATCCCTATTTCTATATTTCTCAAAATCAACAACATTACCCATTGATCCATTTACCAGACCTCTTTCAACATGTAAATTTCTTCTCAAAATGATAGGGCAATTTAAGCACACATTCAGAGTCTTTTCAAAACCAACAGTTTTAGATATAGTCTTCTCTAATGAATCCAATTTAGATTTCAAATTCTCAGACAAAACAATTGTTGCACCCATATGCTCTATTCTGTCAATAGCTTCCAGTTTCACAATCTCTTGGTTCTCTAAATTCAACATTTTGTTGTTGAAGATGGAACATTCTGCAAGAGTTGGCATCAAACATATTCCAGATTTCTTCTCAGTAATTTTATGAAAAATATTCTCTGGCAGAACGTCTTCTTCTGGAAACAAATTTGACAGTAATCGTGCATGTAAAGCTTCTTTCCCACGCTCAGTCACTTTCCCGATTCTAACATCTTGTAGAATAGTCTTGTAATCTTCATCCTTTGCCTGACGCATATTTTCACGAAGCTCAGCATAACTGAAGTTTAACCATATGTTAACGTTGCCAATGCTCCCTAGGCACTACCTGGTATCTTCTTGCGTAAGCAGTTTAAACACTGGTTGTCCTTTCACTGGTGTCAGCTGCAGAAGATCACCGAAAACAATGATGTGTTTGCCACCAAATAACACATCATACTCTTTTTAAAGAACTTCCTGCATTCTCAAATGCACAAAGGCAAGCATGACATTGGAAACCATGCTTACTTCGTCAATGATAAGAAGTTTCATCTTCTTCAGGACTCTAGATACTTCACAACAAGCATCTCCCGATAACTTGTGGTATTGAAATTTGTTATCATGCTCCACTGGCAGCATCAGTAGACGATGCAAAGTAATACCTTTAATATTATGTGCTGCCAGTCCAGTTGGAGCGGTGACAACACAAGACAGCGATGACTCAGTCCTTTTCTTCAAATAACATGAAATTGCTTTAATGAGGAAACTTTTTCCAGTTCCTGCTTCTCCACTCACGTACAATCGGATAGGCTTCAACGACGTACATGAGCACTGTTTCTTCTGATGACTTAATCCATGATCAATTTGGTTGGTAACTTCATCATATATTTTCCTCTGCTCAACGTTAAGTTGTCTTTCTAAATCTTCTAAGTTAACCACATCCTCCTGAGCATGTGCCATGGCTCTTTCCACTTCAATCATGGCAGTGGCAGCTTCATTTTCAATAACTGGTCCTCCTAGTGGATCCTGACTCAATGAAACAGAACTCTGACTGTCCTGAGAACTGTCTCTAGCAATCTCGGCTGCTATTGTTGCTTCCTGCTCGATTTCTGCATTCAACATTTCTAGATATTTTGGGAAAGCAGGACATTCTATGGACTCCTTGGCTGCATTGAAAGAGTCTTCATAACAGAGGAAATCTCCAAGCAGTTCCTCTTCTGCACGCCAAGGCTTGAAAAGTTGCAAAAGAGCTAAATAGAAAAACTCTTTTCTTTCTGGAGATTCGCAATCCAATTTTCGATGATTTACCAATAGACATTTTTTTTGCTTGACCAGACATCCCTCACTTCCAATTACAGTATACACTCCTTTATCAATATCTTCTGTGATGATCCTCTTGAAAATGTAATTTTGTAGAACCTCATACAGACAAACATTCTCCAAGTGACTGCTTCTATTTGGATAATATGTATCCAACATGTTGGTCTTCAAAATATCTGTACTGCTTGGCTCCTTCTCCGCCAAATACTCAATTTCCCGTACAGGTTTGAGAACTCGATTACGCGTTGCAGCAAGACCAAGACTTGCCCAAATGATACTCCTAGATTTGGCATAGAGACTTGCTGAAGATAACCGGTCAGAACATTCATAAGCTCCGATTTCTCGGTGTGACAACATCTTCAGACTGAAACTGTACAACTTCTTACTGAGGCTCTTTTCATGGGAAATGTCCTCCCACATATCCTTGAGTTCTGTCTTTTCTTTTTTTGTGATGTAAGACGTCACATATCGAGCCATAGCCATACAGTTGTCAGCCACAAACTGTATATCCATGTTAGCATTCCACATGGACAAAATCACTGGGTAATAGTCATTGATGTTCTTGGACTCTTCGTTTATCTTCAAATTGTATGTATGTTTGGGTGATTTCTTTGTCACATTATGTCGCAGCGAAGACATCAAATTGTTCACTCTTCCTTTAGATATCACCAATCATGGAAATCCAAAACAACATTTTGTGTAGTACTTGTTCTTGTTTCTGAATTTACGACGACAGTACTTTCCACAACGATGGCTTTGAAATCGTAAAACTTGTTCTCTTAGACTTTTGTCTTCCTTTGTCTTTGGAACAGCACATGCAGAATACTGTTCTATGAAATTCATCACTAAGTCATCCGGATCTGTTCCAAATTTGGGTGCATCTTTGATCCATAGCAGCATATGTATATGAGGAGCACCTCGTGCTTGATACTCCTTTCTCCAGAAGAAATCCAACACCTCTCCAAGAGGTGGATTTTTCTTGTTCGTGATGAAAGACATTATAGCTTCAAATCTATGATTGAAGTACCTGCATACATTCACTGGATCCAAAGAGCATAGTTCTCCGGGTGTCTTGAATTCAATATTTTCAATGTTTCTATTTGCCTCTCGTAGAAATTCAAGTAAGTCTTCCCAGCCATACTCGGCACAGCTGAGAGTGAGGAACCATGTGGGAGTTCCTAAGTTCGTCAGCATACATTTTAAGTCACCATGACAACGGTACCAATACTCATTAGTACCACGCTGACATGCCATCAGATTAATCAGGTGAGAATCCAAAATACTGTCTTGCACATTGACTTAATCCATAAAGTCCCTTGCTGAGATATTTCGCAGTTGTAAACCACTTTTCAGGATGTGGTTCACTGCATAAGACAGTCCAGACAGATCACTTTCAAACAGTAGATGAAACAAATAGGGAATGCATTGACGAAACCTAGGCTCTTCTGCATACAATCGTAAAGTCCGGTATTCAGAAGCAGGAATTTGATCAGGTCGCTCATCATATCGTCCTCCTCGACTTGTGGGAAATAACTGTGGAAAACACTGAGCTTCCAAACTTTCCTCCCAAACACTAATGGGACTCCCTTTGGCTTGTTTCATTTGAAACAACTCAATAGCATTCCCCATGACTTCCTTGGAATGTAAAGGATGAACACTATAATGTTCATATATTTCTTCATTTTTAGAGGCTTCTACTTTCTCAATTTGTCCAGCACACAATTTGCTGTCTTCTTCTTCACTTACTTCCTCTTCTGCAACACATACATTCTTGTAGTACTCATTGTTTTTTATCAAATACAATGTTGCCTTTTTGACTTTCCTAACATCCACTAAATCTTGCCAGATTTTCTTACTCTTTGTCGGAACACCATTAACTAGGATAACCAGAGGTTCCTCTTCCACTTTCTCTACTCCAATTGTATTAATGTTTTTCTTCATATCTAAAGGCAAATAAACAACTCTTCCCTTTAATCCTCTCTGTAAATCTGATGGAGGCAATTTCCCTGTCTTTGGCTCCATTCGTACAATAGCCTGAAAGGGATGCACACTTTGAATCAAAATAGATTCATAAGTATTTAAATCCTTCAATTCAGAAGGAATGACAACCAATTCCAGATTATTATGAACCGCTCTAGCAGGCATCCGGTTTTGGTTTAATTTGTTAAAACAATAAGTACACATACGTTGGTCCGATCCCAAATCAAAACAATTTTCTACCATCAAGTATGTAGCAAAATCCTTCCATTCACTATTGTTTTCCATTTCACTTTTTGCATATAAATCCACTAACTTAGTCTGATTCTTATAATAAGTCTGTCGACAACACACACAAGTGAAATTAGGCCTCTCACTTGATTTCACCTGAAAGATGGAAATTTCCTTGTGAAACTTATCTATATTAGAAAACTGTACACTCTCTTCCACATTACCTTCTTCTACTGGGTCAATTTCAACATTGTTCTCTTTACTAGCAAAGTAATAGAACTCAATTTCTTCTCAAATATTCTTCACATGTAGTTCTGAACCATGCAAAAGAGCACTGCTCAATTGTTTAAGCATAATTGCTGGACTCTTAGCATAATACAACATTCTCACTAATTTCCTCACTTTATTATGATGCACTGCTAGCATCCTGAAATGATGAAAAACACTCTGGCATACTCTTCTGGAAAGACAAGCCAGGGAATGCCCATGCAAACCTGTTACTTCTCTCACTCTGCAAGGATCTAATTCTTGCAACAACTTGATTTTCTGTTTTAAACTTTTCTTATTAAATGTACGTACAAAATCACAAAACAAATTGATGGAATCCTGTCGCACACTACAAATGCTACTACATTTCCAGGTGTAGACTGGCCCCTTAGGACGTCTTCCTAAAATCTCATCACCTAACACCTCTTTTGCATCTGCAGACACAAGTTTTTCTTTTTCAACCGGACAACCATCTTTTACCTCATATGCTCGACCACTGGTGTCAACTGCATGCACCAAATTATTGTCTTGAAAGTAACTCTCCTCATTAAAAAATGCCTCACAACTTGAACTATGCATCCATTCTCCTGAGAATACTTCACAAAAATTAGTACGAATAACTACTCTCTTCCATCTACTATTTGATTTGAAATCAGAAATTACCTTGTTTAGTTTCCTAATTCTATTGATTACCAAAATAAATAACTTTCGCTTAATTTCAAAAGCCTGATCAATAATTTTCTCTATATTTTTCTTTTTCTTATAAAATGTTACTTTCTGTTGGCCTTTCTTAAAATTTTTTAACAAATTGACAATTATCCTGTTGCGGAACATTCGCCTACGAATGTCCCTGAATTGAATATCCCTTCTAATGCCATGCACAGACTTATCTCCTGCTCTAGCAGAAACTTTTTTTACGAGCCTTTCCTTTTCCTTTAAATTGTCTCTCTTCTTATGCACTAAAACATGTTCAATACTTGTATTTTTTGGTCTGAAAATTGTTTTTAAAAATGATTTTATTTTCTTACCCAGAGCTTTTTTGGCAACGTGATACAATTTCATATTACAGGACTGTTCCAAATCTTTACAAAGATGGAGTGTAAGTCGCTTTGCTTCTTTTAGTTTTCGCTGCCTTGAGGGCATTTTTTAAGTTTTCTAAAGATCTTCAGTTAAATCTGTGGAAAATTATTTTAAAAATTGATATTAACCACTATTACCAAACAGTAAACCAATAACAGAAGGCAAACAATTAACACACTAGATGTCAATTCCATCTACAGTAATTTAACAAAATAGACAAAGGGGGCACATTTACAAGGCACTTGCACCATAGGGGAAATAAGTTAAAATTCCAAGAACACATAGGGTCGTATTTACAAGGCCCTTGCACCAGAAAGAAGTGACTTGACATGGCCAAGCACACATGAGGATGTATTTACAAGACACTTGCATCAGGGGGAAGTGACTTACAATTACCAAGCACACATGAGGGCGTATTTACAAGGCCCTTGCACCACCATAAGGTGTGGCCTATGCAGAAGTATGCTGGATTGTCTGTCTGCCATGGTAAAACCAAGAAATAACTGGGAGCAAAAAGGCAGGTCTGGCAGTCACAAAAGATTGTTTAAGGTGAGGCCTACTCAGCGTTGCAGATGAAATTTTGGCTTATTGAAGAGTACAGAAGACATAATACATGTGCAGGCCAACAGATGAAGTGAGTCATGTCCAGTGCACACTTCAACAAAGACCAGACCTCCTCTGTCTCCCTGGACAGGCCTAAACCTCATCAGCACAATGTGATTAGTAATATTAGGAAACACAGGTGATGTAATTGAAAAACGTGCACCCTTGCACCAGGGGGAAATGACTTAAAATTACCAAGCAGACATGAGGGCATATTTACCACACCCATGCACCAGGAGGAAGTGAGTTAAAATTGCCAAGCACACATGAGGGCATATTTAAAAGGCCCTTGCACCAGCAGAAAGTGACTTAAAATTGCCAAGCAGACATGACGGCGTATTTACCACACCCATGCACCAGGGAGAAGTGACTTAAAATTTCCAAGCAGACATGAGGGCGTATTTACCACACCCATGCACCAGGGGGAAGTGAGTTAAAATTGCCAAGCACACATGAAGACGTATTTACAAGGCCCTTGCACCAGAAAGAAGTGACTTGAAATGGCCAAGCACACATGAGGGTGTATTTACAAGACCCTTGCATCAGGGGGAAGTGACTTAAAATTACCAAGCACACATGAGGGCGTATTTACAAGGCCCTTGCACCACCATAAGGTGTGGCCTATGCAGAAGTATGCTGGATTGTCTGTCTGCCATGGTAAAACCAAGAAATATCTAGGAGCAAAAAGGCAGGTCTGACAGTCACAAAAGTTTGTTTGAGGTGAGGCCTACTCAGCGTTGCAGATTAACTTTTGGCTTATTGAAGAGTACAGAAGACATAATACATGTGCAGGCCAACAGATGAAGTGAGTCATGTCCACTGCACACTTCAACAAAGACCAGACCTCCTCTGTCTCCCTGGACAGGCCTAAACCTCATCAGCACAATGTGATTAGTAATGTTAGGAAACACAGGTGATGTAATTGAAAAACGTGCAAATATTTTTGCTCATTTCACAATCACATCACCTGTGTTTCCTCAGCTTAGGTATCTCATTGAGCAGATATAGTCTAGCATATCCAAGAGTACGCAGAAGGCGAGGACTGTATGCAGCAGTACAATGTACATAATTCTCCTCCAATGACAATTACAGAAGCCTTAGCATATCCATTCCCCCTAAACAGTCCTAAATGTATATCATAATTATCATAGTGACTATGAAACTCTACCAGTACATATTGTGAAACGTAAATGACTTCAAGAAACGACTTTTTAAACCATCAAACAAGCAAATTATTCTCCCATATTCATGTTGAGAAATAAAATATTTATTTAAAAAAGCAAACCCCTTGTTGTCCTTCTCATTAATGTGAAAAGTATTTCTTTTTAAAAAAAACGATTTTCTGGTCATAATTTCAAAACACAGCACAGCTCCTATGTACAAGCACACCCTAGCTGGCTTCCTTATTTTCTCCAATAACCACACTAATCTCCTTCTAAATTAAAGGAATCTTTTCTCACCTTAGCACAATTTTTAAACACATCATGTAAGGAAATTAGTCTCCCAGATTCCTGGGTGAAGTACCTTAAAATTGTCTAGCACACATAGAGGCATATTTACAAGGCACATGCACCAGGGGAAAATGACTTAAATTTAAGCATGGGCGAATTTTGCGGATCTCGCGTTCGCGAATTTTGCGGATTTGCGAACTCGCAATCCGCAAAATCCGCGAATTCTTGCGAATTTGCGGATTTTTTTTTTTTTTTGTGTTCGCAAGGATTCCTGCCAGTTCGCGAGGGTTTCGTACCAGTTCGCAATTGCGAACTTACATTTCGTCGCGCAACGGTCGCGAATTATGTTGTTTCTACGTCTGGTTCATCATCACAGGTTCCCAGCACCCTCTGTTTCACCACTGCAACCCTCTGTTACATCAATGCCACCCTCTGGTTCATCATTACTGTAGATTATGGGGGGGAAAAGCAAGCACACCATCCCTGCTTCAACTCAGATGAATTAATTTGGGGTTAGTTTATTAATGTGTCACTGTTTTAAAATTCCAGTCTGGCACCTGCTTCCTTATCTGTAATTTTGCTTTCTGTTGCAGTGCATTTTTTTCCCCCGGACCTTCTTTGTGGCCTACTTGTAGCTATTGTATGAGCCTGCTGTGAGGGTCAGAGCAGGGTCATACAATTGTTGCAACTAGCAACTGAATTCTGGAGGGGCCCCAGTCAGGAAGCACTACCGGGAATTGTTACTAATGATGAGTTTGAACTCTTGCCCCTGCCGAGTGCTTTCACTTTTGAAAAACTCGTTTTTCTGCAATTTCGCGGGGTTCGCGGGGTGCGAACACGCGCAAGATCGGATTCGGAAGCCGCAAATTCGTGCGAATATGCAATTTGTTTTTTTTGCGGCGTGTTAGTTGGCAAGGTTTTGTGCGTTTTTGCGAGCCGCTCGTAGCGCAAGACGCGAAGTTACCCTCGCGGTCGTTCAAGGGCGCAGCCATCTTGTTTGCCTGACGTATTTCCGTTTCCGGGCGCGAAGTGTAATCTCGCAAAGTCCGCGGTTTGCCAGTACAGTCTCGCGCGTGTTCGCAAGGAAAATCTCGCGCGAACTTACCCGCGCGGTCGTGAACGGGCGCGGCCATCTTGTTTCTCATTCATTGCTATGGTTCTGGGCATGGTCTTTGTATCCTCTGTCAATCTCTGCCATCCTTTGCTTGTTTGAAGTTTTTTTTAATCTATTTTACTTATTATCTATCCCTCTATTTTTCTAGCCCTATATTTTTGTGTTTACTGCTACTTTTGGTTAATTTTAAACTACTTTTGTAAACTCTTTTCTTTTCTTCTCTTCCCTATTCTATTTTCTTTATTCCTTTCCGCCCAGACCATGGTGAAGGGAGCCGGGAAGCATCCCGAGAAGGGGAAGGGTCCCGCACCCCGTGTCCGGCTCCCGTGCGGGCGTTTGAGGGGGGAGCTAGTGATGCCACGGGAGATCTTTACCCCGGAGGAGGTGGCCCAACTCATTTTTTATGTTCAGCGCCGCCTCCCCAGGACCATCATGGGAGGCGGCAAGATCAGTGCCGGGTACGGGGCCCGGGAGCGCCGGAAGCAGTGGGAGAAGGTGTGCCAGGCCATTTACCACCACTCTCGGGTCTGGCGCACCTACAACCAGGCCACCCACCGCTGGACGGATGTCCTGACCCGTGAGCGAGATCTGCTCGACCTCCTTGGCCTTGAGATCCCCGGGCTTGGTGAGTAGTAGTAGCTATGTCTTTACTACTATGTTTTCTCCTGCTGTGTTATTATATTGCAAATTTTTGTTTTTTACCAAGAGCAATAATGCTGCTCATTACATTGTAGGTACATTTTATTTCAAAATCTTCTGTGCATTTCAGGTACACTGCTCTCCTTCTCAGTAGTGTTGCTACTATGCTTATTTGTTTTAGATTTTGTGTTCATTTCATTGGCCTGTGAAATTATGTATGAGTGTAGTTGAAAGAACTGCGCAATGCTACACACTAAGGTTCAGATTTTTAATTACCGGCGCATCCCTGCAAAGTTGCAGGGATGCGCCAGTAATTGTGCGTCACGCCACCATCACCCATGGTGCGCCGTATTACAATGCGGCGCGCCATGGGCCCAAAACGTCACCAAAGCGTTACGCATCTGTGCCGTAAAGGTGGCGCATTGCTGGAGTTGCGTCGCAACGATGGTGCAGCTCCATCAATTCTCTGGGGTGCCCTATCTCCCCAATGCTGCGTCAAGCCGTACGTCTGCTTCAAGCAGGCGCAGGGTTTGAGTCACGCATCATTGTCCTCAAAGTGACTGATTGAAATCTTGTAGATTTCCCTCAGCCACTTTTAGGATGCGTTCCTGCGCAGGAACGCCCTCCCTTGCGCCGGAACACCCCTATTGGCGCAGGGCTTTACAACGTGATGCATCTCCCAGATGCGTCACGTTGTTAATATACGCCGCACCATTGCGCCTCTTTTGTGCTGTCGCTGCGTCACAAAAGTCACGCAACAATGGAGCAAAAGAGCCGCAAGGGCCTTATAAATCAGCCCCTACAGACTCAAGTCCAGTCCTTCCTTTGTACACATGGCGATAAGAAGAAATAGTGGTGGTGGATTAATAGTTTGAGTATTTTAATGACTGGTGAATGTAGTAGGAAACTTTAGTGTTGTCGCTGATCTTCAATCACGATGGACTTTGGCTGTCACTTTGCGTGCTGCGGACTGCTGCCTGCCAATCCTAGGCAAACCTTTTTAGTACTTTGTTTAGTGAGTTACATAGGGTAGTTTCCAATTCGACGGTCCGCAAATCAAGCAATACTAAAGTAATGACGTAGTCGACCACATGAGATTGGTCAATAATATATCCCGTGGAGTCGTTCCCTATTTGCTATTTCGCAAAAATATTTTGTTACTTTGTTAGTTCTTTTTTAAATGTTTGATTTGGTTGAGAAATAAATATCATCCATGTTTTCTGTTTTTCTTTCTTTCATGTTGTACATCAGCTTCCCCCAGGGGCAAGAGGAGGACACAGGAGGAGGAGGAGGAGGGTGCTGTTGTCGATGCAGGCCAGGACCGGGCAGTCGAGGGCTCCTTTGCTGGCCCCAGTAAGTTTTAATTTTAATATAGAGTACTTATTTTTTCCTAGCGTTCCTCATTCGATTTTTTCTAAATCGTCTTTGATCTTCTTGTAGACAGGATCTAAATTCTTATCCCTATGACTCCGTGTGGTATTACTAGATTATTCTTATTAGTCTGTCTGTGTAGCTAACTAAGATTGCACATTTGGCATTTCCATTGGACTCCCATTCTAGTCAGCAATAGCTCTATGCACTGAGTGTAGTCCTCTGGGATTGTCCATAATGTCTTTTCAAGTATTCTAAATGTTTATGCTTTGACCATTGCCAACAATAAAAAGGTGAATGACCACCACCAAGAAATAATAAGATACTACTTTACTTTTGGTTTGGATAGGACAATCCATTCTACTACTGTTGCAGGGACAAATCTGCACAAACAGAACTATGGACACTAAATAATGCATCGCTTAGCTTATCAATTATAATAGGTGCTGTAACTGTTAGACTTTCCACATACCTCAGTGATAACAGACTTTGTAGTTGAACCCCCAATCTCCTTACTGACTAGATAGTGTGGCAGAGTCATTTAGCTCCCAAAGTCACCGATGGCAGAGGCACGGACTCATGCTTGCAAAAATTCGAAAACCTTTAGCTCATCCACTCTAGTCTGGAGGACCAAAAACCACAGAGTCTATTTAAGTTTAAAAGCTTTATTAAAAGTAAACACATTTATTAAATTCAAGTTTGTCATAAAAGTGAACGTGTAACTGAAAATGGAAAAGTGCTTAGTGCTGACGATTAATTGGACACATTTCTTGTGGTCAAGCCGAGCTCTCACCTGGTTTGAACTTGATCCTGCTCGTGTTCTTAGAAGTCAAGGTTCTGTCTGTTAGGAGAAAAAGTGGTGCGTGTTAAAAAGTAAAAAGCAAACATTCATCAGTTGTGCCAAAAAGTGCAGCAAGACAACAGCCTTCCCTGGAAAAAGGGACATTTTTACTCTAGAGTACACAGTCAAAAATTATTAAATTGTACACTTTTTTTCACATTTCTTTCTTCCTCCTAGACCAAATATTATATAGTAGTGAGTGGTGTATTCTAACATTATTAAATGTACTTTGTAGGTGGAACATCTGGAGACGGGGCCAGCGCGGAGGTGGTGGCATTGGACGAGGAGGACAACTCTGGGGAGGAGGCGGTGCAAGTGCCGGAAAAGGACATGCCTGTGAGGGTTCACACGGTGGTGGCGGGCAGAGGTAAGCTATACATTCCTTAGTCATTGAGATTGAAGACTGCAGAGTGTGCTTTCTGCACGGGTGTATTATAAAAAAAGCAGGTAGTAGCCTCCTCTAAATGTACTTCGACTTAGCTGTGAAGTTTTTGGCGAGAAGAATCCCAATCAGATCTGAGGTGAACTTGATGGATGGGATGAACGAAAAGCGAAAGAAGGGTGTAAGTAAGTGTGGAAGCACGAGAAATGTAATGATGACTGGCAAAGAAGAATGATATGTGTTTGCTTGGTCCCGGAGGTGGCTGGGAAGGTAAGAAAATGGTATGGTGCATGGCTGGGTGAATGATGAAGCAAGGATGGGTGGAAGGAGAACAGCCTGGGTGGGTGAGACAGAAACTGTATGTGTGCAATATACTTTGAATGGATGGATGCCTGGATCATTCATGGTACTATCTGACTCTTAGATAGCATATGTGAATCTAGAGAGAGTAGACGGTCACTGGATGAACTAAGTGTTACTTTGAAGAGCATGTAACACCGCACCCGTCCCGCACGTCCGTTCCAGTGTAGGAAAGGCAAGGAAAAGAAGTTGTAACGTTGTCCAAAGACTACCATGAATAGTAGCAGTAGTTTGTATTGCAACTGCAAGCACAGCATATATCCAGTTATTACGGTGGGCACTCCCTACCTCCCTTAATAACTTTAGTTTAGTAGTAGTACGTCATTCATGTGTGGGGGTATCACTGTTCACTCAATAATAAGCAAAGCACCTAAAGTCATCCCATATGTCATCAAATACATCCCATGTGAAGTGATAGATAATCAGATAATTTAGCTTCTTCATTTTCCTTTTCTAATACTCATTTGCACTGTAGGGTGAAAGCTAAATTAATTAAGCAGTAGCCCTTTTAACAGAGTATTCTCAGTGCCACCCGTAATAGAAAAGTAAGAGCTTCACCACCTGCATGTACTGGACCGGTACAGTAACGCAAGTCTGTCTCACTCACCATGGTGTGCGTCTGTTTTTCTCGGGTGCAAGTTCACTGCGCTGGCATTATGCCGGCTTGCATAAGATAACGTACCAATTTTCCTAAACAAGAGAGAAGAAGAAGAATAAGAGTGGTGTACTGTCATAGTCGACTGTAATAGAAGTCCATAGTGCTCGTAGAATTTGTTCCTTAAACTCCCACTAATGTTAGAGCAAGGATGAAGAAGTCGGAGGTTACATAGATACTGTCCTCAATAGTTATGCACTGTGCTTTCAATTTGCTACTTGTACTGTGACAACTTTCTGCTCAATCATTTTGTGTTAATCTTAAGGAGCATTGGTTACAGACTATGTCTTTCTTTTTTCATGTAGTTGCTCCTTCCAAATCCAAGACACCATCAAGGAGGAAGGAGCAGGCTCGAATGGCCCGGCAACGGAGGCTGGATGCCACTGTTGCTGAATATCGGCGGCTGGTGTCCCTGGAGGAGGAGGAGACGCAGTCTGGAACAACAACAACGTCCACTGGGACAGCTGCCTCCTCCTCCGTGCGGGCTGCCAGCCAGCGCAGTGCTCCAGCGGTACGGAGCCGGGCTACCAAAGCCAAACGCCACCGCCCAGCAGCAAAGAAAGCAGCTGCCCCTCACAGGATTTGCAAGGCACACCGGCGCCGCTTATCCCTCAGACTGTCCTACCTGGAGCAGGAGGTCCATAATTATAAGAACGTGGTGGAGGGCCTCCGCTTCGAACTTGCCACCCTCCGCAAGGAGCATGATGCCCTGGCTGCTAATTCCAACAGCACCCTGCCATAGTGTCCCTTGCCCCTTTTTTAGAGACTTTTGGGGGGTGGGAATTGGGAGTTGTGATTTTTGGGGACTTTTGAAGGACAATCGTTGGGGTTAGGGAGGGTCTTGCGGGAGATTCTTTTGTTAGGGCTATAAAAATATACTTTTTGAAACTTTATCTGACCATACCTGTTTTTTACTGCTTTTGAGTCTGGTGGGTGGGGGTTTAACATAACAGTAAGTTTGTTTTCCTGAATAGTCCTAGGACTTTAGTAGTACTACCGTCAATCAAATCTCTCGTCTCTCCTAATACTCCATTATACTACCTCCAACCAAACGCCTATCTTACCTGTAATTTCTGTTTGCAAGTAGGGCTAGGCCCAGGGCTGGCTCCACGGGAAACAGCAAATAAGGTTGGCAATCCTGGGCGGATAAAATTTCCTCATAGCGGTGGTACTAGTGGTGTGACACAGTGGCAGTTGCTTGCCTATGAAAAAAAGAAAATGAAATCTGGTTTGTCCTCCTGAGCAATACAAAGGTACAATACAGAATATAGCAGGTGACAGAAGTACACTAGAACAGTGCCACGTTGTAGCCTAACAAATGTTAAAGTATAACTAATTCGGTTGAAGTTCTTTGACATTAGCCATGGGTCTTTGTCAAGCAGAGTAAGAATATATCCTCGGATTTCTTCACCAGCCTGTTGCTATCACCTTATCCTCCCCAGCAAGTGTGTGGATTTATTGCTGTAATTTAGTCACACATCAATCAAAACCACACAGCCCGGGGGAAGAGGGTTAGGGTTTGAAAAATGGATGGGTACGGGGGTTTTTGGGAAAGGTTTTGGGAGACAAGAAAAAGTAGCACAGCATGGACGAACAATTGTGAACATAAACAAATCTTTGGGTACAAACCTATCCATCAATCTTTGAAAGTGCATACACTACTGTAACTGCATGCATGTCAGTTAAAAGTAATTAGTACTTTCGACAACTGTGGAAGAAAGAATGCGACAGTACAGGGCGTGGGTGGAAATATTGATAACTATATTCAACATAAGGTCTCTGTAGCCAGATACCTGAGAGCCTTGCTGGTCACTATAAATCCATTCACAACAACACTCAATGGGGTTGGTCTGGAAGGTGTCAGGTTTACTCCCTGTGATCCAGTCGATGCAAATATGGTTCCACCTCCAAATGTCACCAACACCCAGAAGTGTAAACACAGGGTGTTCGAGGCATTAGGCGGGGGAGAAAAATAACAAACTAAAATAAAAAATGTGGGATGGGTAAAGGTAGGGTCAGCAGGGAAAGGATACCTGTAACAGAAGACAAGACAGGCATCAGTGAAGTGCTGTCCTAACATACAAGGGTACTCTCATATAGTCTCACTAAATAGTCTGCAAGTCTCCCGCCTACTCATGGGAAATGTAGTTTCATAGTACGGTAGGCGCTTAGGGGCTGCGTAACCTGACAGAAGGTATAGTAGATAGAAAAGGAGAAATTGCTTTTTTTCTAGGTGTCCCCTCACTCACCAGGGTTGCCCCTTGGTGACATGCTTCATCATTGGGGCCATCCCAGTCCTCTACGGCCTGGGGCGTGCTGCGACTTGCGAATTACGTAGGAGCACTTACAAATGACTATGTGTGGTGCAGATGTGATAGTGGAGTGGACTAAGTGATGTGTTAAGGGATCAATGTAGAAGCAGAGAGAGAGCCAAGAAATGCAGTCACAGTCAGAGAAAAAGGCAAGGGATACTGTATCTATGTGGTTGTAGTGGTCCTGTTGGAAGTGGTAAGTAAGTTGCCCGCAGAAAAAAAATCCTCCTATTAGCGGCACTCCTCCATTGCAGCCGACGCTTCGTCCATCGATGTTGGTCACCAGAAGACACCCTGTCCACTGCCTGCCTGATGCTGAATTGTGGCTCGCTACTGTGAAGCCTGACTCCATCCTTTTTTCCCCATTGCAGAGACTGAAACCCGGCCTGTAATTATTCAACGAAAAACAGGAAGTGATATAATATTACAACACCACTGATAAATAAATATAAGGTATGTAGGCTGTAAACTGTGTTTTAGAACAAAATTAGATCTTCCTAGCAGTGCTCCCACCCAGACCCTTACTAAAGCCAGTCGCAAAAATGTAGAAGACCCCCAATCAAATCTCAAAAAACGAGGCCTAGCAGAAAACTGGTGACAAAACTTACTTTGAAAGTAAAAGTAGGCCGAAGTACCCTAATTACCCATTACCCACCGTGGATTGCATTCAAACCACTTGCAAGCAACCAAGCAAAAGTAGCCATAGCCAGCATCGCTCCAAGACTCGAAATCCCCCCCACTCAAACACATGCAATAGAAATACTGCTAACCCTAACGAACCCTAAGTTAAGAATAGTGGCAAAGGCTTTCTTTAACTATGCCAAATCCCCCCTTTCCCACCATGGATTTTCTTCAAATGACTTGCAACCAAAATTACACATTCTCACGAGTGCTCTAAGACCCCAGAACTCAGTTTGAAAAATCTAGAACACCCCGAAACACATGCAATCCTGCTGCTAGGGCTAACCCTAACGAACCCTAAGTTACAAAAAGTGCCAAAACTAAAGGCTTTTCCGCGCGGATTTTGTCCCAACCACTTCTACCCGGTATTAGACCTTCCCAGGAATGCCCCAAGACCCGGCAACCCACCCGCCAAGAAGCGTAACACCCCCAAACAGGCCAAAAGCAAAATCTCATACTTGCAATATTTCTGGGCCTTCGGTCCAAACGCGCTGCGTAGCTAGGCCATAAGTCGGGGTTGGCACGACGGATTTCCTGAAAAGCAAATGCAATCAAGATTAGAGTGTCCCAGCAGTGCTCCCAGACCACGAAACTCACCCGCAAACAGACGGAACCCCCCCTAAGAGCACCTCAAAGGCAAGCAAGTCATCAAAAACACAAAAACAATTCCGCCTGGGATTTGGTCCAAAACACTTTTATCCGGTATTAGAGCTTCCCAGCAATGGCCCCAGAGCCGTCAACCCAGGAGAAAACGAGTAGAAGACCCCCAAACAGCCAAAGAGCAAAAGTACAAAAATGGGGACTTAGTCACTTTTTCACAAATTTCCCAAATCACTCCGCGCGCGCTCTGCAGCTAGGCCCTAAGTCCCCTCAGCCACCATGGATTTGCTTCAAACCTCTTGCAAAGTAAAGTATATATAGCCAGCAGTGCTCCCACACCACGAAACTCACCCACAAACACCAGGAAGCCCCCCAAACAGGCCCCCGAAAACGCTACATAGAGCAAAATGTCAGAAATAGCCCAAAAAAAAATCGGCCTGGATTTTGTCCCAACCACTTCTACCCGGTATTAGACCTTCCCAGGAATGCCCCAAGACCCGGCAACCCACCCGCCAAGAAGCATAACACCCCCAAACAGGCCAAAAGCAAAATCTCATACTTGCAATATTTCTGGGCCTTCGGTCCAAACGCGCTGCGTAGCTAGGCCATAAGTCGGGGTTGGCACGACGGATTTCCTGAAAAGCAAATGCAATCAAGATTAGAGTGTCCCAGCAGTGCTCCCAGACCACGAAACTCACCCACAAACACCAGGAAGCCCCCCAAACAGGCCCCCGAAAACGCTACATAGAGCAAAATGTCAGAAATAGCCCAAAAAAAAATCGGCCTGGATTTTGTCCCAACCACTTCTACCCGGTATTAGACCTTCCCAGGAATGCCCCAAGACCCGGCAACCCACCCGCCAAGAAGCATAACACCCCCAAACAGGCCAAAAGCAAAATCTCATACTTGCAATATTTCTGGGCCTTCGGTCCAAACGCGCTGCGTAGCTAGGCCATAAGTCGGGGTTGGCACGACGGATTTCCTGAAAAGCAAATGCAATCAAGATTAGAGTGTCCCAGCAATGCTCTCAGACCACGAAACTCACCCACAAACAGACGGAACCCCCCCTAAGAGCACCTCAAAGGCAAGCAAGTCATCAAAAACACAAAAAATTTTCCGCCTCGGATTTGGCACAAACCACTTTTAGTGCTTCCCAGCAATGGCCCCAGACCCGTCAACTCACCTGCAAAGAGGTAGAACAACACCCCCACAAGTGCTGAGTCTTTCTTCATTGGGCGTAAACCAGCCCTCTGCTTTGATGGAAATAGGAGTCTGGAGGAGGAGGATAGAGGAGCATGTTCTTCTGAACTTGTGAACCTGAGGAATGCAGACTGCGGCACCTTCAAATAAATTAGCAAACAAGTGAAGACAGTTCTGCTGATGGGCTTGTTTTTGTGATTATCTGATTAAAGTTTGAATTATATTAACTGTGCACAACAAAGAAAGACAGACACACAGGAATAAAAGTGAATAAGGATGAAAAAGAAAGTTATTGATTCGTTGTCTCATTTTCAGGGCTCGAAGTCGGTATCACGGTCCAGGAATAAGAATAAGGCTTCGTCATCATACTCTGCGAATTCAGCCAGGGTGAGGTCAGTGCCACCTGACAGAGTAGAAATTCCCTCATCTATGGTGCTGGCCACCTCCTCTTCATCCGGCACGCTCTCTCGTACTCTTATATCTGGTGGTATGAGGTGCTGATTCATCTTGATCATTGTTAACCTCTCCACATTTTTGGGCGAGAGGCGGCTCCGTTTGGGAGTTACAATCCCACCAGCCGCACTGAAAACCCGTTCAGAAGACACACTTGCGAGTGGGCAAGACAAGTAGTTTAAAGCCAGGTTGGTGAGCTGTGGCCACAATTCTTTTTTCCCATGCCAATACGCCAATGGGTCAGAATTAACATAGACCTCTGTGGAGTCATTCAGATAGTCCTTCACCATCGACTCAAGGTCCTCCTCCAAGGTTCCTCCACTTTGCGTAGCTCTTGCTGTGCCTCTGACCTTTTGAGAACCAAACCCACGCAGAGCTAGCCAATCCTCTTCAGCCTCCAATGTTTCTGTTGTCTTTCGTGCAGATGATCCGGTTGCCGGTGTCTTTAACGGCTGAGAGGTCACTTGTGCCACAGCCACAGGTGCAGAAGTGGATTGTTTTGACTGGGGATGGCCTGCTGATGTACTGCCATTTCCTTCAATTTCCAGCCGTTCTGTTTCAAACTTCTTGGCTGACAAGGCTAGCCAACGTTTGTACTTTGTAACATCTTCATCAGCAAAAGGAAAGAATGCTCTGCCTGCCAGCGCCTTTTTGTAGCGTGGATCCAGAATAGTAGCACAAATGTAATGCTGTTCTGAGTGGATCTTTTTAAGACGTTCATCACCTTGTAGGAGCTCTAATAATTGCTCAGCCAGAAGCAAAGAGTCTTTCTTTTTGTCATCTTTTCGAAACACAGAACACACCTCCTTCAGTTGGTCCTCCAGCATGTACAACAATGGGATAGCTTTTCCCAAATTAGAGTCCTCCTTGCTGACTGCACGCGTGAAGACCTCAAAAGGACGAAGCATGCGTGTTAGGCTTTCAACTATGTTCCATTGCGGCCCACCCATCCTCAGCTCCTCTATACCCTCTTTCAAGAAATATTGATCGAGTTGCGTATACTGCTCATACAGACGCTCAAGCATGTAGAAGGTTGAGTTCCAACGTGTTACCACCTCCTGGATGAGTGCTTTCACTGGCATTTGACATTGATATAGCATGCTCCTCAGCTGCTTGCGGGCCTTAAAAGAATGCCTGAAATGCTTGCAAATTTTTCGGCAGTTCTCCAATACACTGTACGCTGCACTGCGTTTATTACCCAAGAATTTTTGGACAACCAGGTTTATACAGTGCGCCAAACACGGCACTCTGAAATAGTAACCGTCCCTCATGGCCTTAACTATATTGGAGCCATTGTCCGTGGAAACATAACCAACCTTGCGTTTTAGTGGGGACAGACAGTTAAGGACCTTTGTGTTAAAGACATCCAAAATGTTTTCTGCTGTGTGACGTTTCTCCAAACCAAACATGGCTAGTGTTGCATGTTTCCGAGCACCTTTAAAAACAATGTTAGTGTCAACACCTGAGTTTAGCTTTGCTTTAGCCCCTGAAAAAGAGACCCAGTGTGCAGTGATGCACATGTAATCAGCGCCTGCGCCACTGGTCCACATGTCTGTTGTCAGATGTATAGTGTGAACAGCACTCTTCTGCAAAGCTGCCCCAATCACCTTCAGAACATCTTCATGTAGTGCTGGAACCGCAACTCGGGCAAAATAGAACCGGCTAGGAACCTTCCATTTGGGGCAGAGCGCTGTCACTAATTCTAGAAAACCAACCCCTTCTACAAAAGAAAAAGGGAGAAGGTCCAGAGCTAGCATTTTAGCCAGCTTAGTGTTATACAGACGGGTCATTGGGTGGTTGCGTTCATATTGCGCTTCTGTAAACAACATCTTTTTAATGTTGCCCTGGACCAATGATTTACGGGATGATGATGATCTCTTAGACCCAGTTACGCTCGCTGATGAACTTTTCCGCATTGATGTCTCACTCTCTCCCACACTCTTAGTGTGGCTCCCATGGGGTGTGCTGCTGACATGGGAACTGGGTGTAAGTGAAGTGTTTGGATCGTCTTCTTCTACCTCCTCGTCATCAGCAGATGACAAATCAACGTTTTCATTACGTGCAATTCCGGCTTTCTTGACCGCCTCTAGGTGCGGAAACCATTCGACAGCGTGCCTTCTCTCAAGATGACCTCTCTGGCCTCCGGTACCATAGTTAGAACCAAGCTTACCACGACTAAATCGAAGCTTACAAAGGCTACAAATGGCTATGTTTTCCTTTTTTGGGCAAACACTAAAGAAGTCCCAAACTGGAGACTTGAAATGTCTTCGGGGGCCGGAGGAGGCGGCGATACTGGTGGTGGTGGTCCTGCTGCTAATGACAGATGAAGTGGAGGATGTGGATTGCCGAACTTCAGTACGTTTTGCACTTTCACCACCACGAATTGAGGTCGAGGACGAGGTGGGTACCTTCTTGCGAAGAAATATGGAAGCGGTAGGTTTTGGTGTACTACTTAACTCCAAATCTAATGATTCCATTTCCATTGCCTCCTCGCCGACATCATCATCACGCTCAGCAGCTTCTCGGGATAGGGTCAAAATGTCTCTTTGCTGCATGCCCGGTGGGGCTGCAGTGACCTTTGTGATGACTGGCTCGTCGTCATCGTGAGAGGCTTCATCACCAGCAGTATCTGTCACTTCTTGTTGAGCCTCATCACACTCCATAGGTTTGAGTTTTTGGACGACCTTCCTTTTACGCTTAGGTGCCGGTGTCAGATCATGGTGTGCCTCTGCCTCACTGTCAGACCGCAGTTGTGGTTCCCAAGACAGATCACTTGCACCAGAACGAGGTGGGCTTGAAGAAGATGTAGACACCCCCCTTGATCTTTTCCTTGCTAGGGATGTGGAAGACAATGAATGATCATCAGGAGGAGTGGCTTCCAATGATACCTCAGCTTCAATGTCGATTTCCAAATGTGCCCCTACTTCGGGAGGAACAACTATTGTGGGCACTTGTGAACCTCCATGCACCTTTGCTTGCGCATCTCCTTTTGCTGCCTCTCCTTCCACATGTACTTGGGCGTGTACTTGCACATGGTGTTGTTGCGGCTGTGGTTGTTCAACACTTGTCAGATGAGTTACAACAACCTGTGTTGATTCAGGGACATTGCTGCTACTTTCTTGCGATGAGCCAACATCACTGGTCGATGGTGATTGGAGAAGTACACTGACTGCCTCTGAAGCACTCAAGGGCTTTGACTTAAGTTGCCTTGGTGGTGGAGGCACTGAACCCAATGGAGCAGGGGTGCTGCTCTCAGGTTGGTCCCCAGCAGATCCTGCTGCTGCAGGCGTACTTTTTTTTTTGCTCCCAAAAAAAGTGGCGGGTGGCACACCAGCCTCCTTGGTAACTTGCTTCTTCTGCTCCTTACTAGCAACTTTCTTGCTAGAGGAGCTACGGAGAACTTTCTTTGGGGGCGGGGCCATCTTCTTCAGAGCAGGTCAGACAGCAGGCCGCAGTTGCACGAATTGTAGAGTTGTCTGAGGCCAGACGTGACGTCGCGTGACGTTATGCTGCACACACACACCGCTGCAGGACTTCTTCCTGGCACTGGTGGTTCTCTTGAGTCTTGTGCACCTAAAAAAAATGGAAGACAGAGGAACATCAGTTCAGTTATAGAGCACAAAAAAATCGAAAAACACTGCAAAATCAGCACAATCCCAATCCATCCATGCCCTCCATAATGTTTAAATTCAAGACAACCCACAGAAAGACTAGGCCCATGCAAGACTCACTACCCCTGGGCATAAATAAAGGTTGAAAAGTAGGCAAAATGGTTGGAGGCCTAACAACAAAGCCTGCATTCAAAATGGCCACTTGCCTGCCAGCACATGGCCAGTGCCTGTAGCTGCACTCAAAATGGCCACCAGCCACATGGCATGTCCCTCCCCATGAACACCCCCAAAAATCGAAAAACACTGCAAAATCAGCACAATCCCATTCAATCCATGGCCTCCATGATGTTTAAATTCAAGACAACCCACAGAAAGACTAGGCCCATGCTAGACTCAAATACCCCTGGTGAAAAGGCCACAAGTACAGGCCCAAAAATCGAAAAACACTGCAAAATCAGCACAATCCTATTCCATCCATGGCCTCCATGATGTTTAAATTCAAGACAGCCCACAGAAAGACTAGGCCCATGCTAGACTCAAATACCCCTGGTGAAAAGGCCACAAGTACAGGCCCAAAAATCGAAAAACACTGCAAAATCAGCACAATCCCATTCAATCCATGGCCTCCATGATGTTTAAATTCAAGACAACCCACAGAAATACTAGGCCCATGCAAGACTCACTACCCCTGGGCATAAATAAAGGTTGAAAAGTAGGCAAAATGGTTGGAGGCCTAACAACAAAGCCTGCATTCAAAATGGCCACTTGCCTGCCAGCACATGGCCAGTGCCTGTAGCTGCACTCAAAATGGCCACCAGCCACATGGCATGTCCCTCCCCATGAACACCCCCTAAAATCGAAAAACACTGCAAAATCAGCACAATCCCATTCAATCCATGGCCTCCATGATGTTTAAATTCAAGACAACCCACAGAAAGACTAGGCCCATGCTAGACTCAAATACCCCTGGTGAAAAGGCCACAAGTACAGGCCCAAAAATCGAAAAACACTGCAAAATCAGCACAATCCTATTCCATCCATGGCCTCCATGATGTTTAAATTCAAGACAGCCCACAGAAAGACTAGGCCCATGCTAGACTCAAATACCCCTGGTGAAAAGGCCACAAGTACAGGCCCAAAAATCGAAAAACACTGCAAAATCAGCACAATCCCATTCAATCCATGGCCTCCATGATGTTTAAATTCAAGACAACCCACAGAAATACTAGGCCCATGCAAGACTCACTACCCCTGGGCATAAATAAAGGTTGAAAAGTAGGCAAAATGGTTGGAGGCCTAACAACAAAGCCTGCATTCAAAATGGCCACTTGCCTGCCAGCACATGGCCAGTGCCTGTAGCTGCACTCAAAATGGCCACCAGCCACATGGCATGTCCCTCCCCATGAACACCCCCAAAAATCGAAAAACACTGCAAAATCAGCACAATCCCATTCAATCCATGGCCTCCATGCACCCTAACTTTCTGTTTTCAGCAATGGAAATCCACCAATCACTGCTACTGAATCATTAGCACACAAACTCCACATTTTTTTTTCTTTACAAACTCCTACTGTTTCAACTGCCATTTCATTCCCACACTTCATCTGACTGCAGCAGAACCTCCTCTTGCCATGTTTTCTGTCTGGATTGTTGGACATAGTTACATTCACTCGGCTCACAGGTATGCTGAAAACAGAAATTTACACAACCTCAATTTACAAAATGTGGAAATCAAATGGATTGGCCAAAGAGGATTGAGATGTCACCAATTGATACCATTGGTGAAAACCTTTTTACATTTGCCAAACCCTGACCTCATAATAGTGCACTGTGGAGGAAATGATTTGGGCACTTTGACTGGGGTAGGTCTGGAAATGCTCTTAAAGGACACCTTTGAGCAATTAATGGCACTTTTCCCTCAAACTGCCTTGGTATATTCCAATATATGCCAAAGACAGAAATGGAGGTGGTCCAATCAAATTTCTCCACAAATTGAGAAAGCGAGGAAGCATGTAAATAAGTCTGTTTCAGCTTATATGAGAGACCATGGAATGGGTGCCATCAACAACAATAACTTGCGTTATTACATGCAAGATATCTACAGGGGAGATGGTGTGCACTTCTCAGATGAGAGCAACAGAGTTTTCATACAAAATTTAAGACTGTGTATTGGTACCTACTTATAAGTACCTAGAACTTACACAGAACCCAAAAGCTCTTTTCAGAGCTACCTTAACTATAATTACTCTTTTTAAATTTCAAATGTACCTTTTTTCACTAATTTTCACTTATGTTCGCTTCCCGGTTCGCTACCCGGTTCGCGTACCGGCAGCTAACCGCGCGAAAAATTCAAAAAATTGTTTTTTTTTCCGACATATATGAGCCTCCTCAGCCACCCTCAGAAAATCTAGGGGGTCAGGATACATCTCCCGTGCCCCCTTATACTCATTTCCCCACATTGTTTTTCCGCCATCTTGTGATTAAATTCGACTGAAACACAAAAAAGCGAACTCCCGTTACGTTACCGGTAAGCTACCCGGTTCGCGTACCGTGACGCGCCTCTACGGTGAAAAATCGCAAATAGTTTTTTTTTTTTTTTGCCCCGCGGGGCACTTTAATATCCCCCTCATCAATTCTAGGGGGTCAGGAGGGGTCTACCTTGACCCCTTTCATTAAATTCCCCCTTCGTTTTTCTCCACCTCTTGTCTCTCGATCCTACCGAGAGACAAGATGGCGGCCGGCCCGGACTGTTTAGAATGTTGACAGACAACGGTACGCGAACCGGGGCGCAAACCGGAGCGCTGATACAGATATATCTGTTTTTTAAAAACGTTAATTTCTCAAAATCCACTGGAGCACATATATTGAGACATAGCAAAGGCACGTCGGGCAAACCATATCTACAATTCTGCCAAGTTTCGTGTAAATCCATTCAGCCGTTCGAGCTAAAAGTGATTCCAACCGCCCTATGGAAAAATGAATGGGAAAAACACGTTTTGGGACCCCCATTTTTTCTCGGCCCCCCCTTGACAAAACCCCCCCAAATTTTCAGGGGCTGCTCAGAAACAAAATGTGCCATTTTCCTGAAAATTTCAGCCAATTCCGTCCACAAACGCCAAAGTTATTCGACATCGAATTTTCAGAAATCCCATAGGAAAAAAATCCTAACTATATATACCTACTGGCGACCGCCAGTAGGTAATATATATATATATATATTCACTGAAAAAAACATAGGTTATAGACCATATATAGTTAGGAATTCGCATTTACAAAACCTTATTTTACTCACACAAAACCATTGAAATTCCATATATAGTTAGTTGCACTAACTATATATCGCGCACCCTCAATCCACTGCTGATGATGTCACATATTACATCATTCATGACATGGTCAGTGACATCACTGATGACATCACTGATGACATCTCAAATGACATCACTGATGACATCTCAAATGACATCACTGATGACATCACTGATGACATCTCATTTGACATTACTGATCACATCACTGATGATATCATTCATGTGATAATACAATGAACCTCTTCAGACTCTAATATAACCTTAGATACAATCAGTGTAAACAGACACTCACAGACTGTCACTCATCCATGGAGTTACTCACACACCTAGTCAGTCATGCAAAGAATCAATCACACCTCCATTTCCTCAACTATACAGTTATACAAACTTTACTTATTCAAAAATATTCTAACACATATGTACTCTCTTATACAATCCCTGATACAAGTTCACAATGATCCATACAGCCACTCACACATTCACTGGCTCTTATGCACAGTTATTTATATATGTCAACTCTCACATGTACTGTGTTTTACATATGTACTTACTTTGACATGTAGCACTGAGATATCCATTCACTCACCAATACACTCATGCACACAGTCAACCGCCCATACAGCTGTTTCCACATGCACTTTTGAAACCATACATCTAGTGAATCAACTGCTCACACATCTATGCACAGAGTCATACACCTCCCAGCCACCCACACACACACTCAGTCTCCCATACAAATACTTGGACAACCAATCAATAACCCATATAGTTACTCATATAGCTACTTATCAGCACATGCAACAGTTTACAGAACAACAGACATAATGATGCACAAATTAAGACAGTTTAGTCACTAAGCCATGCACTCAGTGAGACACATTTAATCACTCACTCATACAGTCAGTCATGCACCTACTAAATCCTTCATCCAGACACTTATACATCCACTCATTCTTCAATATGTAAGACATATTTTAACTTTACAGAAACATACAGTCACTGGATGTTGTCATCAGTGATGTCATCAGTGATGTCATTTGAGATGTCATCAGTGATGTCATCAGTGATGTCACTGACCATGTCATGAATGATGTAATATGTGACATCATCAGCAGTGGATTGCGGGTGCGCGATATATAGTTAGTGCAACTAACTATATATGGAATTTCAATGGTTTTGTGTGAGTAAAATAAGGTTTTGTAAATGCGAATTCCTAACTATATATGGTCTATAACCTATGGTTTTTTCAGTGAATTTTCAAGGTTTTGTAAATGCTAATTCCTAACTATATATGGTCTATAACCTATGGTTTTTTCAGTGAATTTTCAAGGTTTTGTAAATGCTAATTCCTAACTATATATGGTCTATAGCCTATGGTTTTTTCAGTGAATATATATATATACATACATATATAAACATATATCATCTGTATATCTATATAAATACAAACATAAATGCATGCATACATATACTTATATGCATACAGATGCATGTTATTTACATGAAAGTTAAAAAAACACTAATAAAAGCAAAGCTAAAAAGCCACCTCATTACAAACAGAATGGCTTTAACTTAAACGAGGGCGAGATCTATTGCATTTTCAATGCTTGTTTACTTTGGTTCCATCAAGAAGGCATTCAGATGTGTCACACATTTGCCATAAATTCTGAATGTTAGCACTCTAGATGCACATTAGATCACTGTAGTAAAGCTACTGCTCACCAGGGACGTCTGCTGCTGGTATTCAAAGTGCATGTTTCAGTCTGCATGTCAGAATTTTTTTAATGAAATAGAAGAGGATTTGAGAAGTCACTCAAAATGATCCCTAATTTTTCTTTCTGAAGCACTAATCATACTTTCTATGGCAAAATTAACCCCCTCATGTTGTTCCTTTTTAAATTGAGTGTTTTCAGACTTACCACTTCATTCCAATCAAGATGGCTTCTGGTGTGCCATACTTTTGTCATAAGTGAGACTGTTAGCGCTCTAGTTGTTCTTTAGAACACTCTGGGACATTCTGTCATTGGGCTATACTTGGGGTACATCTGGGTGATATTTGGGCTACATTTAGGCTCTTTTGTCTCTGGTGGCCATCTTGGGAGACTGTATGTCAGAATTTTTTAATGAAATTGAAGAGTGTTTGAGAAGTCACTCAAAATGTGCCCTAATTTTTCTTTCTGCAGCACTAATCATAATTCATATGGCAAAATATACCCCCTCATTTTGTTCCTTTTTAAATTAAATGTTTTAAGAGTTACCACTTTATTCCAATCAAGATGGCTTCAGGTGTGCCATACCTTTGTAATAAGTAGGACTGTTAGCGCTCTAGTTGTTCTTTAGAACACTCTGGGACATTCTGTCATTGGGCTATACTTGGGCTACATCTGGGTGATATTTGGGCTACATTTGGGCTCTTTTGTCTCTGGTGGCCATTTTGGGAGACTGCATGTCAGAATTTTTTAATGAAATAGAATAGGATTTAAAAAGTCACTCAAAATGTGCCCTAATTTTTCTTTCTGCAGCACTAATAATACCTTCTATTGCATCATATACCCCCTCATTTTGTTCCTTTTTAAATTAAATGTTTTAAGAGTTACCACTTTATTCCCATCACGATGGCTCCAGGTGTGCTATACCTTTGTAATAAAATAGGACTGTTAGCGCTCTAGTTGTTCTTTAGAACACTCTGGGACATTCTGTCATTGGGCTATACTTGGGCTACATCTGGGTGATATTTGGGCTACATTTGGGCTCTTTTGTCTCTGGTGGCCATTTTGGGAGACTGCATGTCAGAATGTTTTAATGAAATAGAAAAGGATTTGAGAAGTCACTCAAAATGTGCCCTAATTTTTCATTCTGCAGCACTAATCATACTTTCTATGGCAAAATATACCCCCTCATGTTGTTTCTTTTTAAATTAAATGTTTTAAGAGTTACCACTTTATTCCAATCAAGATGGCTTCAGGTGTGCCATACCTTTGTAATAAGTAGGACTGTTAGCGCTCTAGTTGTTCTTTAGAACACTCTGGGACATTCTGTCATTGGGCTATACTTGGGCTACATCTGGGTGATATTTGGGCTACATTTGGGCTCTTTTGTCTCTGGTGGCCATTTTGGGAGACTGCATGTCAGAATGTTTTAATGAAATAGAAAAGGATTTGAGAAGTCACTCAAAATGTGCCCTAATTTTTCATTCTGCAGCACTAATCATACTTTCTATGGCAAAATATACCCCCTCATGTTGTTTCTTTTTAAATTAAATGTTTTAAGAGTTACCACTTTATTCCAATCAAGATGGCTTCAGGTGTGCCATACCTTTGTAATAAGTAGGACTGTTAGCGCTCTAGTTGTTCTTTAGAACACTCTAGGAGGCTGCAGTAGAACACAAAGGAATCAACTGACAGTCTCTGTCCTTGTTGGATGTACATGTTTTACTGAGAATGTCAGACTTCATTTTCACATGACTGAGAAAGATAATGTGAATTTACAGAAAATATGCTTTCAGTTTAGCTTATAGATCCCCTTCCAAACCACTGTGGGAAAATCATGAGATATTAGTTTTCTTTCAAACAATATTCATGATATCACAGCAGAAGGTTTTTTCACATGGTAAAATCACCTTAGAACCCACCACAATTCCTAAAACGAGTATGGTACCATCAACAAATGATTTATAATGTAACTAAAGTCCTAAAACCCTCTATTAACTACAATGCTTTTTAATGCGGTGCTATCATGTATATTGGTCCCAAGATGGCTGCCAACACTTCTTGGATGAAGTGCTGACAGCCAATCAGATCAGATGTGTGGTTAGGCTCCGCCCAGATATATATCTTTTTTTGAACCTAAATTACTCAAAATCCACTGGAGCACATATATTGAGACCTAGCAAAGGCACATCGGGCTAACAGTCCCTACAATTTTGCCAAGTTTCGTGCAAATCCATTCAGCCGTTCGAGCTAAAAGTGAGGCCAACCGCCCTATGGAAATTAACATGGGAAAAACGCGTTTTGGGAAATCCCTTTTTTCTCGGCCCCCCCTTGACGAAATCCCCCCAAATTGTCAGGGGCTGCTCAGAAACAAAATGTGCCATTTTCCTGACAATTTCAGCTGATTCCGTTCACAAACGCCAAAGTTATTAGACATAGAATTTTCAAAAATCCCATAGAGAAAAAATCCTAACTATATATACCTACTGGCGACCGCCAGTAGGTAATATATATATATATATATATATATATATATATATATATATATATATATATATATATATATTCTGCTCGGCTTCAGAACTCGTATCTTCCAAAGAACCGCACTCGTGGAACCAAAGGTTTAGCAGTGCTCACACCATAAGTTTATTCACAGATGTTAACAGACGCGTTTCAGCATTACGCCTTCCTCAGTGTCAATTACATTGTGGAGTCCCGCCTGGGATATAGCGGCAAAACAATCATAAACATGGTAGACGGACTACCTCAATTTAGGGTCGCGCCATCTTGGAACATGTCAATACAGTTCTCAGTTAGGTGCATATTACCCATGTTTGGAAATAAATTCAATCTTGCCGTGGATCGGCATGGTACCCCGTGTCTACACATCCGGGGAGAATGTAAGGTGCTCTAAAATAAAGCCCCAAGCCTACGTTTCCAAAGTCCATCACGCCATGTATTGGCAAGTCCTATATTCCAGTCTTACTCCAGTGCACAATATGTACAGTGTCCCAGTTCGCCCTTCACCCATCATAGGATCAGTTTATACAAACCTAACATCAAACTTCTGCGATCTCACAGTCTCTTGTACATGGGAAATTGCCAGATTTGGTACTCTCATTAGTTATTTTCCCAGATGTACCGCCAGTTCCTCCCCATGATTCAGCCCCCTTGGCACTTTGGTCATAAGGTCTATTATGTACCTTGACTCCAGGCGTCTCAGTGTTTTTAACCTGTCACCTCCTCTTGGGTTTTCAGGTACAAAGTCTAGGCCAAAGTACTGTAATTTGGTCCTGTCCCGTTGGTGCACCAGATCAAAATGTCTCGCAACTGGGTATGCAGGGTCAGCTTTTTCTATTGCCCTTTGATGTTCAAGTACCCTGATTTTAAGTTGGTGGATCGTACTTCCGATATATTTTAACCCACAAGGACAGATTAGGCAATAGACTGCAAAGTTCGTACTGCAGGTTAGAAACTTCCTAATAGGTTTGGTGATACCTGCCCCTGGGATGTCATATTTCCGCACTCTCTTACATCCCGTGCAGGCCTTGCATTTCCCACAGGGGAAAAACCCTCCCAGCTCTGCAATTTTGCCTGTTCTTGGAGTTGCATTCTTGAAATGGCTTCTCACCAAAGAGTCTCTTAATGACCTTGCCTTACGGTACGTGATCAGGGGTTTAGTTGGGATATCGTCTTTCAGTATGGGATCAGTTCCTAGAATGTGCCAATTTTTTTGCAAAATCTTCCTTAATCCCATAGAGTCACTGGTGTATGGTGTGATAAGGCGAAATTTCCCCTCGTTTTTAGTTTGTTCAATGGGTGCTTTTGGCTTTAAAAGATCTTCCCTGTTGATTTTCCTCACTTTTTTCAAGGTTTTATCCAGAGACTCTGGCTCATATCCTCTTCTGCTGAACCTCTCTATGCAACCAGCTGCAGCTGTCTCAAAGTCGTTCTCTCTGCTGCTGTTTCTTTTCATCCTGAGCAGTTCCCCATACGGGATGCTTTGTATCAGCCTCTTTGGATGGTTGCTGTCTGCTCGCAGGATGGAATTGCCTGCCGTCGCTTTACGGTACAGTGATGTGTGCAACCTGTTGTTATCTATTTCCACCCTCAGGTCCAAGTATTCAGCTGTTGTCGAGCTTATTGTTCCTGAGAAGTGTAGGTTGCAATTGTTGTCATTCAGGATTCTTATATATTGTTGTGCCCCCTCCATCGTCCCTTGCCACACGATGAAGAGGTCATCAATATACCTGAACCACTGTATCACTCTCTCTGTTCCCTGTCCCTCAGTCTGAAGGACCATGGGCACCCGCTCCTCCCACCAGCCAACGAACAAGTTCGCATAGCTGGGAGCAAAGCAGGTGCCCATCGCGGTCCCAGAGACCTGTGTGTATAACTGGTCATTAAACAGGAAAATGTTGCTCGTTAGGCAGAACTCAATAAATTCCAGCAACATACGATTGTGTAAAGCGAATCTAGCAGGTCTCTTGTTTAGAAAATGTTCTACTGCTATCAAGCCTAGGTCATGTCTGATGTTAGTGTATAGGCTGGTTATGTCCAACACAATCATCAAATATGTGGGGTCCCATGTTACCTCAGATACTTTAGTTAGAAAGTCCTTTGTGTCTTTCACATGGGATTTGAGCTGTGTTACCAGAGGGAATAGGTAGCTGTCTATAAATTTAGACATATTTTCTGTCAGTCCATTCACAGATGACACTATTGGTCTTCCTGGGGGCTCCCTTGCGTTCTTGTGTAGCTTGGGTAAGTGATAGAAGGTTGGGATCGTAGGGTTGTTGCTTCTCAGGTACAAATTTTCTTCACTTCCCAGCATGGATTTCTTGTACCATTTGTTAACCAGATCGTCATGCCCTCTTTGTACTGCTTGTCATCTGTTTTCCGATAGTATTGTGTGTCTGATAATTGTCTCAGTGCCTCTCTTTGATAGTACTCACGTGTTAAAAGCACAACGTTCCCACCCTTATCTGAGGGCTTGATTATTATGTTTTCATCTTTTTCCAGGTTACGTAGGGCCTCCCTTTCCTGTGGGGTAATGTTGTCTTTCCTGTTAGACATCTCTCGTTTTCCTCTCAGAGCCACTAGATCTTTAGGAACAGTTTCAGAAAATGCATCTATTGCATCCCACGGCATTATCGGGCAGAATGTTAACATTGGCTTGAAGTTACTTTCCTCTCTCTCTTGGTCAATTTCATTCTCTAGAGTGCCCTGACTTTCCAGTGGGACAGGGAGCGTGATTTACAGACGGGCACCGCTGCAGAACCTAATCGCGTGATTGCAAATCAGCAAACCGGAGAAAGGAGGCGAGCCGCAGGAGAGCAGGAGGACGACGCGGAACTCGTAACCTCACGGTGAGAGCGCGAGCCCGGATCAAAACGGGCAGAGGCGTAGAGGCAGCAGGGCGACAGTGGTTTACCAAACGAGTGCTCACACCATCTCACAAAGTTATCAGTATAATCCATGATAGGATATGTATTGTGAGGATACGCGCAGGGATGCAGCGAAAGGAATGTTCAAAAAACAAGAGACTATAACAGTAAGCTCCGGTGCGAGTGCAGCGCCCCAGCCGCCAAAAACCAAACT
Source organism: Lissotriton vulgaris (assembly GCF_964263255.1). NCBI lineage: Eukaryota > Metazoa > Chordata > Amphibia > Caudata > Salamandridae > Lissotriton > Lissotriton vulgaris. Next base: position 132,116 of record NW_028242711.1, on the reverse strand, counting down.
TAACGAACTGCTGGTGAAACTTGAGAGACTACACGAAAGAGAAATTCGGAAGTGGTGGGAGGCCACCAGCCTCCAGAGTTACATAGATGATAAAAGGGTGCCTAGGGGTTTAAGAGTGTATACAATCCCGTCCTACGAGAACCCGGATCCTCAACTTCTAACCGATTGGGCAGAACATACCGCACAATACTGCGAAGGAACCCTGGCAATACTAGTTAAATACGCGTGGAGTGATCGCGAAAAGACTCTAGCAGAGATAGAGTCACTAGAACAAGAACTGCTAAAGGAAGAAAAACCTGAAAAGCTAACAACTCTTAAAGATCAACTTAAAATCCGTCTGAACAAATACGAGGAAAAAATCAAGACTCGTAAACAGGAGAAATATATAAGAGACGAAAACGACTACCTATCGGGCAGAATCTTAACTTTTGCCAAAAAGTACGACGCACCAAGAAAAGAAGTTGATCGGAAAAGAGCTCAGGGTGTGATATCACCAATGAATACGTCGGAATCAGAAGTCACCGACAGTGAGGCCGTGGACGAACAAAGAAAGAGGACGACAGCCGGGAGGCAAAGAGGAGGCCAGACACCCCTTCCCCCTCCTTTTCACAACGAGTGCACGGTAATCCGCCAGTCATGGTTACGGGGCGGCAAGAACAAGCCTCCGGAATCCGTGGCAGGAGAAGAACAAGAAGAGCAGGAGGAGGCAGGAAAAGGAAGGGCACTGAGGTGGAGAAGCAGAAGAAAGCCCAACAAAAAGTAAACACCACCCATGTAGACGACCTCACTGTAGTTAACCTATCGGAGAGAGAGTTAACAGAAGTTGAACAGAACTTACTAAGCAGGGGCTTAAGTTTCTGTCCCAACAGCAAGAGTGAATATACACAGATGAGGATTGACCTACATGCATTCGTGAGAAAACTCAAGCTACACAAATACCACCAACTCAGAATAAATACGAAAGGATCGAAACTTGTACAGAAAAGACTAACTGCTACTGATATTCTATTCTGTGAAGATCTAAGAGGGATAGAGAACTTGGAAAATCTAAGAATGGAAAGAGAGACACAACCTTCACAGGAGAATACCATGATTAACAGAGCTCTAGAGAATGAAATTGACCAAGAGAGAGAGGAAAGTAACTTCAAGCCAATGTCAACATTCTGCCCGATAATGCCGTGGGATGCAATAGATGCATTTTCTGAAACTGTTCTTAAAGATCTAGTGGCTCTGAGAGGAAAACGAGAGATGTCTAACAGGAAAGACAACATTACCCCACAGGAAAGGGAGGCCCTACGTAACCTGGAAAAAGATGAAAACATAATAATCAAGCCCTCAGATAAGGGTGGGAACGTTGTGCTTTTAACACGTGAGTACTATCAAAGAGAGGCACTGAGACAATTATCAGACACACAATACTATCGGAAAACAGATGACAAGCAGTACAAAGAGGGCATAAGAAGGTATGACGATCTGGTTAACAAATGGTACAAGAAATCCATGCTGGGAAGTGAAGAAAATTTGTACCTGAGAAGCAACAACCCTACGATCCCAACCTTCTATCACTTACCCAAGCTACACAAGAACGCAAGGGAGCCCCCAGGAAGACCAATAGTGTCATCTGTGAATGGACTGACAGAAAATATGTCTAAATCTATAGACAGCTACCTATTCCCTCTGGTAACACAGCTCAAATCCCATGTGAAAGACACAAAGGACTTTCTAACTAAAGTATCTGAGGTAACATGGGACCCCACATATTTGATGATTGTGTTGGACATAACCAGCCTATACACTAACATCAGACATGGCCTAGGCTTGATAGCAGTAGAACATTTTCTAAACAAGAGACCTGCTAGATTCGCTTTACACAATCGTATGTTGCTGGAACTTATTGAGTTCTGCCTAACGAGCAACATTTTCCTGTTTAATGACCAGTTATACACACAGGTCTCTGGGACCGCGATGGGCACCTGCTTTGCTCCCAGCTATGCAAACTTGTTCGTTGGCTGGTGGGAGGAGCGGGTGCCCATGGTCCTTCAGACTGAGGGACAGGGAACAGAGAGAGTGATACAGTGGTTCATGTATATTGATGACCTCTTCATCGTGTGGCAAGGGACGATGGAGGGGGCACAACAATATATAAGAATCCTGAATGACAACAATTGCAACCTACACTTCTCAGGAACAATAAGCTCGACAACAGCTGAATACTTGGACCTGAGGGTGGAAATAGATAACAACAGGTTGCACACATCACTGTACCGTAAAGCGACGGCAGGCAATTCCATCCTGCGAGCAGACAGCAACCATTAAAAGAGGCTGATACAAAGCATCCCGTATGGGGAACTGCTCAGGATGAAAAGAAACAGCAGTAGAGAGAACGACTTTGAGACAGCTGCAGCTGGTTGCATAGAGAGGTTCAGCAGAAGAGGATATGATCCAGAGTCTCTGGATAAAACCTTGAAAAAAGTGAGGAAAATCAAAAGGGAAGATCTTTTAAAGCCAAAAGCACCCATTGAACAAACTAAAAACGAGGGGAAATTTCGCCTTATCACACCATACACCAGTGACTCTATGGGATTAAGGAAGATTTTGCAAAAAAATTGGCACATTCTAGGAACTGATCCCATACTGAAAGACGATATCCCAACTAAACCCCTGATCACGTACCGTAAGGCAAGGTCATTAAGAGACTCTTTGGTGAGAAGCCATTTCAAGAATGCAACTCCAAGAACAGGCAAAATTGCAGAGCTGGGAGGGTTTTTCCCCTGTGGGAAATGCAAGGCCTGCACGGGATGTAAGAGAGTGCGGAAATATGACATCCCAGGGGCAGGTATCACCAAACCTATTAAGAAGTTTCTAACCTGCAGTACGAACTTTGCAGTCTATTGCCTAATCTGTCCTTGTGGGTTAAAATATATCGGAAGTACGATCCACCAACTTAAAATCAGGGTACTTGAACATCAAAGGGCAATAGAAAAAGCTGACCCTGCATACCCAGTTGCGAGACATTTTGATCTGGTGCACCAACGGGACAGGACCAAATTACAGTACTTTGGCCTAGACTTTGTACCTGAAAACCCAAGAGGAGGTGACAGGTTAAAAACACTGAGACGCCTGGAGTCAAGGTACATAATAGACCTTATGACCAAAGTACCAAGGGGGCTGAATCATGGGGAGGAACTGGCGGTACATCTGGGAAAATAACTAATGAGAGTACCAAATCTGGCAATTTCCCATGTACAAGAGACTGTGAGATTGCAGAAGTTTGATGTTTGGTTTGTATAAACTGATCCTATGATGGGTGAAGGGCGAACTGGGACACTGTACATATTGTGCACTGGAGTAAGACTGGAATATAGGACTTGCCAATACATGGCGTGATGGACTTTGGAAACGTAGGCTTGGGGCTTTATTTTAGAGCACCCTACATTCTCCCCGGATGTGTAGACACGGGGTACCATGCCGATCCACGGCAAGATTGAATTTGTTTCCAAACATGGGTAATATGCACCTAACTGAGAACTGTATTGACATGTTCCAAGATGGCGCGACCCTAAATTGAGGTAGTCCGTCTACCATGTTTATGATTGTTTTGCCGCTATATCCCAGGCGGGACTCCACAATGTAATTGACACTGAGGAAGGTGTAATGCTGAAACGCGTCTGTTAACATCTGTGAATAAACTTATGGTGTGAGCACTGCTAAACCTTTGGTTCCACGAGTGCGGTTCTTTGGAAGATACGAGTTCTGAAGCCGAGCAGAGTGTTAATGCGGGTACCCATTACCGCAAACCGCACCCGCCCGCGAGTGCCCCGACTTTCCAGTGGGACAGGGAGCATGATATATATATATATATATATATATATATATATATATATATATATATATATATATATATATATATATATATATATATATATATATACATATATATATATATATATATCTTTTTTTTTTTTGATGGACTGAGGTACTGTGAACCTTTCGTGATGTTCATCGAGAATCCATAGTGAACATCACGTGTCAAGGCACTGGCGGCATAGGTGCCATCCAAATACGAATAATAACCATAGAGTATTGGGAATTGATAAAAACGTAACTTCAGGTGTGATTATGTTGAGATTTAAATCAAACCAACACTCTGACATGCATTAGTGTTCCCATTGCAATTTTGAATGTATTAACTATAATGAGCTCATTAGCCGTTATAAGATGGCCGCCGTGAAAGTAATGAAATTCTTACCTAATGTGCCTCCTTTTATGTTGATGTTTATTTTTGTTGAAAACACGTGACCTATGTCAATCACGGTTTCTGTTTAAAAATAATGGTCAAAATCAATGTCAGTTTACACTGACGAAGGCGGCAACGCCGAAACGCGTTTGTAGACTTATTTTGCTGAGAAGGTTCTTGTGAATAAAAAACTTGGCGAACCTACGCTTTATTGACTTGGAGTGCTCTCATTTGGAAAAACCCGAGGATTGGGGGATTTCGGCGTTGTGTAATACGTACCGCATTCCACCGTGTGAGAGAGGCACCCGTGGACGAGTGGAGCGGCGGTTGGTGGAACCTGCGTGCCATAAAATTGGATTACCGACTGGCCCCGCCGGAGAAGCGTGCGAGCAGCACAACTTCGAAAAATAAGCGGCATTCCATGACACAACCCGGAGAAGGACGACCGATCGTGAGGAAACTCGGCGATTGGGAGAATCTGGAACGGGTGAGTGGACGGCGCTGACATTAAATTAAAATAATCCGGCAGACCACGCACAGCCTGAGCGAGAGGCAGAGCCACACACAGAACAATTTAACCTTCCAGCATAGGAAATGTTCACAGATAGTGAAAGGGAGCAAGCGGCAAACTCTCTGTTTATACCCCAAACGGGGGCACGAAAAAAAGTCACTTCATTGCAGACAGCGGTTGCACCCGACACGCTCACAAAGCTATTTTCCACACTTGAAAAAACATACGAGCGAGAAATTCGCAAGTGGTGGGAGGCCACTAGTCTACAAAAATATTTGGAAGTTGGGCGAGTCCCAAGGGGATTAAGGATTCTATTAGTCCCTTCTTATGAAAAACCCAACAATGAACTACTAAGAGAGTGGTCAGAATTCATGAATGATGTCATGCAAGGAATGCTAAAACTGCTGGTAAAGCATGCATGGAATGACAGGACCAAACTACAGGAGGAAATCAAGGTGATTGAAGATAAGATTAGCGACGACAAAGACACAAAGAAGTGCGAGGAGTTACGAGATCAGATGAAAAAAAGGTTGATTGATTATGAGAATACAATCAAATTGAGGAAACAATCTAAGTTCATCCGTGATGAAAAAGACTATGCAAATGGGAGAATACTGACATTTGCACGAAAGTACGACGCCCCAAGAAAAACACTACAACAGGAGAAATTAAAAAACAGAACTCCTGCCAGTACTGAGGAGTCCGAAATTTCTGAGGACGAGTCGGCTAGGGCGAAGAATACAGGAGAATCTAGAGGTGCAGAAGGTGGTGATGACCACCTAACAGCAAGAGCAGCTACTCCAGAGTCCGATCCTTTTTTCGAGGAATACGAGGTAATCAGAGGACTCAGACAGCGACCCGCAGCAACTACACACCCACCAAAAACACCAAAAGGAAAACGAGGAGGGGGAGGCGGGGGCGCCCAAGGAAGATCTACCCCAGTAGTGGCAAGGAGCACCCGAGGAAAGAACTGGAAATGAATGTGATGAATCCGAAAGAGAATACAATAATAAATCTGTCGGATAGAGAATTAACCTCAAAGGAAGAAGAACTGTTAAAACTTGGACTAACCTTCTGTCCGACTCCGGCATTTGATTACACGCAGACACGGATAGATCTCTTTAGATTTATTAGAAAACTAAAATTGCAGAAGATACACACTCTTAACCCTAAAGCAGATGATGGAACCAGTATTGAAGGGACTGACCCATTAGCAATAATAACGAGCAAAGATTTGCAAGCCATTGCGGTGGCACAAACTATGATTGGAACGAGCCATTCGCAAGATTGGGATATTCAACCCACACAGACTTTGGAGGACTGTGGAATCATGCAACAGGGTTGTAAAAGTGGAATGACCATTAAATCTAAAACCAATCCGAGGACACCGCACGATGGAATCGACACCTTTCAGGAAATAGTCATTGAAGAATTAAAAGATCTACAAATGGAAAGCTTCAACCATAACAGGAAAAATCTGAGTAAGGAGGAATGGGCTATGATCCAAAATCTTAAAGAAGATGAAAATATCATCATAAAACCCAGTGACAAAGGGGGAAATATTGTCATTTTGAAACGTAGTCAATATGAGGATGAGGCCCTGTCCCAATTGAACAATAAAGAACATTATGTGGAGATAAAGAGAACAAAATATACGGAAAGTATCAAAGCCTTCAATGATTTGATTGAGAAATGGAAAGACAAAGGGATACTGGACTTTAGAGATTGGAAGAACCTGAAGTGCGATTTCCCCCAAATTGCAAAGTTCTATCACCTCCCAAAGGTGCACAAGAGCAAAATTTGGCCTCCTGGTAGACCAATCGTGTCTGCTAAAGACAGTTTATTGGAGAAAACCTCGAGCTACATCGACAGCTTCATTGCCCCATTCGTGAAAGATCTCAGTTCGTATCTCAAGGATACGAAGGACTTTTTGAGAATTATACAGGATGTGAAATGGGAAGAGGACATGATCCTAATAACATTGGACATTGCCAGCTTATATACGTCTATTAGACACGAAGACGGTCTCATGGCAATGAAAAGCTTCCTAGAACTCAGACCTATTAAGTACCGAAGCCACAACGCTATGTTGTTGGAACTCACAGACTTCTGTCTAAGAAATAACATCTTTCTGTTTGCAGGTAAACTGTATTTACAACTGCAGGGGACCGCGATGGGCACGTGCTTCGCCCCCAGCTACGCGAACCTTTTCGTGGGCTGGTGGGAGAAGCACGTGGCCTGGGCGGGGGAAAATGACCGGTGGATGGACAACATTGTTCTGTGGACCCGCTTCCTCGATGACTTGTTCGTGGTGTGGCGGGGACCACAGAATGAGGCTGAGAAATACATCTCTGAATTGCACAAAAATAATTTGAATCTCAGTTTCACGAGCAATGTCAGCAAAAGTGAGGTATTCTACTTGGACCTTCGGGTCTATGTGGAAAATGACAGAATACAAACCGCCGTCTATAGAAAACCTACGGTGGGCAACACTATATTGCACTCACGCAGCTACCATCCCCGTAGTGTCATTAATAACATCCCCTTGGGAGAGTTTTTGCGAATGAAACGCAACTGCTCAACCTCACAGGAGTTTGAGAGAGCCAAGGAACAGTCTAAAAAAAGATTCTCACAGAGAGGTTATGGAAGAGGAATTTTGAACCAAGCAGAAGTGAGAAGTAATCTAGTGGAAAGGAAAGACTTGTTAATTGACAAACCCAGGTCTTCAGATACTAAGATCAGACTAATTACCGATTTTTCAGAAAAATCCCCAGAAGTCTTCAATATAATGCGGAAAAACTGGAAGATTCTGAAATCAGATTCTGTAATCGGGAAGTCAATATCTGAGTATCCTCTAATCACTTATAGAAAGGGGAATTCCTTTAAAGATCACCTAGTGAACAGCCACTATGAAAAGAAAAGAAAGAGAAAAGTAACTGTTTCAGGCTTCTTTCCTTGCATGAAGTGCAAGGCCTGTAAAAACTCCCAAAAGGTCAAGGAATACTATATTCCAGGCAGGAAGAAGAAGGGCAAAATAACGAAATTGGTGAATTGCAACTCTGACTATACAGCCTATTGTCTGACATGTCCCTGTGGGAAGAGATACATAGGGAGTACAGTAAAACCTACTAAACTCAGGGTCCTAGAACATATGAGGGCTATCACCTCAAAGGATCCAAGCTACCCAGTAGCCCGTCATTTCGAGCAGGTACATGACAGCAATAGCAATCTACTGACTTATTTCATTTTGGATCAACTAGTCAGAACAGAAAGAGGGGGCAACTGGATAAAGAAATTAAGAACTCTAGAATCAAGATTTATTATCCAGTTACAGACCAAAACCCCTGGAGGAATGAATAATGAAGAAGAGATGTGGACTCACATCTAAATAATCCCTTCTAGTCTCCCTATCTTCTCCCCTGTAAACCTGGAAAAAAGAACGTGTATATAGCCCCTTTGCACATACAGAGAAGTTTGTCCCGTTACCATACATATAATTTCTTTTTTGTTTATTGGTGAATCACAGTGATAATTCTAAATAGTAATTGCTTGAATGTCTAAAAGTACATTATTATGTCCATTCAGGGCCAAATTGTATAATATTTCATTAACTGTGGTTTGTCTTTTGATGGACTGAGGTACTGTGAACCTTTCGTGATGTTCATCGAGAATCCATAGTGAACATCACGTGTCAAGGCACTGGCGGCATAGGTGCCATCCAAATACGAATAATAACCATAGAGTATTGGGAATTGATAAAAACGTAACTTCAGGTGTGATTATGTTGAGATTTAAATCAAACCAACACTCTGACATGCATTAGTGTTCCCATTGCAATTTTGAATGTATTAACTATAATGAGCTCATTAGCCGTTATAAGATGGCCGCCGTGAAAGTAATGAAATTCTTACTTAATGTGCCTCCTTTTATGTTGATGTTTATTTTTGTTGAAAACACGTGACCTATGTCAATCACGGTTTCTGTTTAAAAATAATGGTCAAAATCAATGTCAGTTTACACTGACGAAGGCGGCAACGCCGAAACGCGTTTGTAGACTTATTTTGCTGAGAAGGTTCTTGTGAATAAAAAACTTGGCGAACCTACGCTTTATTGACTTGGAGTGCTCTCATTTGGAAAAACCCGAGGATTGGGGGATTTCGGCGTTGAGTAATATATATATATATATATATATATATATATATATATATATATATATATATATATATATATATATATATATATATATATATATATATATATATATATATTCACTGAAAAAACCATAGGTTATAGACCATATATAGTTAGGGATTAGCATTTAAAAAACCTTATTTTATTTGCACAAAACCATTGAAATTCCATATATAGTTAGTTGCACTAACTATATATCGCGGACCCGCAATCCACTGCTAATGATGTCACATATTACATCATTCATGACATGGTCAGTGACATCACTGATGACATCACTGATGACATCTCAAATGACATCACTGATGACATCACTGATGACATCTCAAATGACATCACTGATGACATCACTGACATCTCATTTGACATTACTGATTACATCACTGATGATATCATTTATGTGATAATACATCTTCAGACTCTAATATAACCTTAGATACACTCAGTGTAAACAGGCACTCACAGACTGTCACACATCCATGGAGTTACTCACACACCTAGTCAGTCATGCAAAGAATCAATCACACCTCCATTTCCTCAACTATACAGTTATACACACCTTACTTATTCAAACATATACTAACACGTATTTACTCTCTTATACAATCCTTGATACAAGTTCACAATGATTCATACAGCCACTCTCACATTCACTGGCTCTTATGTTCAGTTATTTATATATGTCAACTCTCACATGGAGTGTGTTTTACATATGTACTTACTTTGACATGTAGAACTGAGATATCCATTCACTCACCAATACACTCATGCACACAGTCAACTGTCCATACAGCTGTTTCTACATGCACTTTTGAACCCATACACCTAGGGAATCAACTGCTCACACATCTATGCACAGAGTTATACACCTCCCAGCCACCCACACACATACTCAGTCTCCCATACAAATACTTGGGCAACCATTCAATAACCCATATAGTTACTGATATAGCTACTGATTTAAACATGCAGCAGTTTACAGAAGAACATAAATAATGATTGCCAAATTAAGACACTTTAATCACTAACCCATGCACTCAGTGAGACACATTTAATCATTCTCTCATACAGTCAGTCATGCACCTACTAAATCCTTCATCCAGACACTTATACATCCACTCATTCTTAAATATGTAAGACATATTTTAACTTTACAGAAACATACAGTCACTGGGTGTTGTCATCAGTGATGTCATCAGTGATGTCATTTGAGATGTCATCAGTGATGTCATCAGTGATGTCACTGACCATGTCATGAATGATGTAATATGTGACATCATTAGCAGTGGATTGCGGGTCCGCGATATATAGTTAGTGCAACTAACTATATATGGAATTTCAATGGTTTTGTGCAAATAAAATAAGGTTTTTTAAATGCTAATCCCTAACTATATATGGTCTATAACCTATGGTTTTTTCAGTGAATTTTCAAGGTTTTGTAAATGCAAATTCCTAACTATATATGGTCTATAACCTATGGTTTTTTCTGTGAATTTCATTGGTTTTTTAAAAGCTAATATCTATAGCTGTAAAATATATTCTTTATTAAGTGACGTATCACGTAGCCCGTGAGACGCCTCATGATGCATCGCATAACCGTGACGTATCGTCTCTGCAGCGCAAACCAAACCCAAAACGTAAGCGCGCCAGAACACGCTTAAAGATATATATATATTTTTTTAACCTTAATGAGACAAAATCCACACGTGCACATATCACAAACGTTATATAATGTAACTAAAGTCCTAAAACCCTCTATTAACTACAATGCTTTTTAATGAGGTGCTATCATGTATATTGGTCCCAAGATGGCTGCCAACACTTCTTGGATGAAGTGCTGACAGCCAATCAGATCAGATGTGTGGTTAGGCTCCGCCCAGATATATATCTTTTTTTGAACCTAAATTACTCAAAATCCACGGGAGCACATATATTGAGACCTAGCAAAGGCACATCGGGCTAACAGTCCCTACAATTTTGCCAAGTTTCGTGCAAATCCATTCAGCCGTTTGAGCTAAAAGTGAGGCCAACCGCCCTATGGAAAAATGAATGGGAAAAACGCGTTTTGGGACCCTCCTTTTTTCTCGGCCCCCCCATGACGACCCCCCTCTAAATTTTTAGGGGCTGCTCAGAAACAAAATGTGCCATTTTCCTGAAAATTTCAGCCAATTCCGTCCACAAACGCCAAAGTTATTAGACATAGAATTTTCAAAAGTTCCATAGAGAAAAAATCCTAACTATATAGAGACAAGATGGCGGCCGCTCCGGACTGTTTACAATGTTGACAGCCAATCAGCTACTCCTCAGACTCCCGTTACACTGCCGGTTAGCTTCCCGGTTAGCTGCCCGGTTAGCTGCCCGGTTCGCGTACCGGGACACGTCTCTACGGCGAAAAAAATCGGAATTTTTTTTTTTTTTTTTTGGGCCCCGCGTGACTCTATAATATCCCCCTCATCAATCCTAGGGGGTCAGAAGGGGTCTACCTCGCCCCCTTTCCTTCATTTCCCCCTTTGTTTTGGCCTCCTCTTGTCTCTCGATCCTACCGAGAGACAAGATGGCGGCCGCTCCGGACTGTTTAGAATGTTGACAGACACCGGAGAGCCAATCAGCTTCGCTTCGCAAAGTTCCGATACGCGAAAAGTACGCGAACCGGAGCGCTGCCCGGAGCGCTGTTACAGATATATATCTTGTTTTAAACGTTAATTTCTCAAAATCCACTGAAGCACATATATTGAGACCTAGCAAAGGCACATCGGGCTAACAGTCCCTACAATTTTGCCAAGTTTCGTGGAAATCCATTCAGCCGTTCGGGCTAAAAGTGAGTCCAACCGCCCTATGGAAATTAACATGGGAAAAACGCGTTTTGGGACCCCCCTTTTTTCTCGGCCCCCCCTTGACGAACCCCCCCCAAATTTCCAGGAGCTGCTCAGAAACAAAATGTGCCATTTTCCTGAAAATTTCAGCCGATTCCGTCCACAAACGCCAAAGTTATTAGACATAGAATTTTCAGAAATCCCATAGGGAAAAAATCCTAACTATATACACCTACTGGCTGTCGCCAGTAGGTAATATATATATATATATATATATATATATATATATATATATATATATATATATATATATATATATATATTATATATATATATATATATATATATATATATATGTATCCCGTCTAATTAAAATGTATTGATAAAAGATGAATGATATATTTTATATTGACGTATTCATTACATTTTACCAATGCTGTTTTAGTAATTGCATCTTACAGTACCTTCATTTTTTACATTTGTACGCAATTATTTGGATAGTAGTGTATTAATGTGCAGTATTCTTATAGAAATAAATCCGTTAGTACGGCTATATAGTATCCATAACAATCCTCATTAAAGTAAGAGGTGTTTGTTGGGGCATTAACCTCGACTGGGTGTGCATGCCACAGTTATTTCTGAATGAGATACTTTGTTATGCTTGCTCCCAAGGGCCATGCATTTCACAGGCATCATGTGTGCTCAGCATCCATCCATTCACTGTGAAAAACCGCGCTGGCCATCAAACAGCCACTCAGTGAATTTTTATAGTGAAGAGAAAGTATCGTCGAATGAACATCAGGAATGTATTTTAAACAGGTGAGGTGTAAGGTTACTCGTGATGGTTGTCGGATTTGATGATATTCTCACACAGAGTTTGGCCTCCATTTGCCATAATTATACCCACATATGTCAAAATAACAATCTTCCTCGTATTTTGTATGCTGTTGGAAGGAAGGGGCTGTCACAAAGCAATTTTCCTTTGGCGATGGAAGCTTTTTGAACCTAATACTATTAAAATATATTTGGCACCACTGTGTCAATTTCAGTTTACCCAAGTGTTTTTTTTAAAAGCTTCTAATTCAGTGTGTTCTTTATTATAGTCAACAGATTTAGGCGTGAAATTACTGAGCCACACTCTTAAAAATATGAGGCGAACCATATCTGCTCCTTTTTGGACTGTGTATTAGCTGTTACAGTATTCAGCTGCATATTTTTAGACAAACAAATGTGACGTTTCAAAATGACAACTTTAGCCATAAAACCTGCTGTGTTCTATTTTTTTTTTGTGAATACCGGCTGATTAACTATATGATAATTTACGCGAAGTTGTTTATTTTAATGAATGTGTGACTGGCAACAAAGCTGAAAAAAGCTGTAAAGAATTAAGTAAAAACATTTCAAGGCAAATAAGTAGTGTTTTATTGTATTTTCTGCAACGGCATTGCATTATGCGATATATTTGGTGCACAGATACAGATAACCCACATGCAGGCACCTATGTAAGTGCAGACAATACCCATTGACGTGCATACATGCAGATAGCACAAAGAAGGCATACATATTGGCAGGCACAGGTAGTCAGTCAACACACACATGGCGATACACAGACACGTGGATGCATGAATGGACTGATGTTTGGGAAATGTATAGAGAAATCAATATATGATTGTTGATAGAGAACTGAAACCCCAAGTAGGTGGTCCATGACATCTCAGTGACCATTGCAGCTGACACCTAGCAGGGTGTTGTAGAATCAACTGCGTTCAAAACTGGTGTCTTTGAGAGACCACCTCTCAGTGCTAAGTATCTACCTTGAATGAGGAGGCTGCCTTTCTACTCGGAGATGGGTGCTGGTCCCTGTAGGAGGAGTCTTCCCAGAGGAGAACCTAGTTATGGGTGATTGGTCGAGGAGCCTGCCAGAGAGAGGAGAGACTGTACATGACAGTATTGGCAATCACTGCATTGTGAAGCTCTGGGGGAGAACACCGCGGCACGTATATGTGGTGAATCACAGTGATAATTCTAAATAGTAATTGCTTGAATGTCTAAAAGTACATTATTATGTCCATTCAGGGCCAAATTGTATAGAACAAACTGTTTTTATCATTAGGTAAGTAAAGAAGCTCCGTTCGCCTGGGATCTACCTGTCTCTGAGCAGGTCTCCCCTGGCTCCACGAGTGCTTGATTGATTGCAACAATGACCTGTGATTATTATGTGTGCTAAATATACTTGTGCAATACTGTTGAGTGCGCCGGTATGACCTTAACCCCCATTTACCACTCTGACACATAGTCACTGTAGTATGCACTTCAAAGCTCAGCTTGACACTTCTAACTTTCAATCGATTGGCCATTGGAACACCAATTACTCTGTGGATATCCAAGTGTGATCCTCTCTTTTTCAGGCTAGGGGATTTATTTGGGCCTTTTACTATGTTATGTGGGTCCATGACTTTACCTGGCCCAACCATGAAAAGTCTGCAGGGCAGAAGGAGCAAAGGAGAGCAGATCCTCCTATTGCTATGCTGCATGGTGGTAGAGAAAGCTTATGGACTGTCCACAAGATCAAGGAAAGGGACAAAGCTGAATCACTTATTACATTGTGAGCACATATCTGTCTAGTTTCCCTAGTAGTAGTTTTCTCCCAAGTGTTATGCTCTCTTGATTTGCCTGTAATGCTTAACAGGGTACCTTCTCTTTCTTAGACTGGACTGGGCAATCATGTTATTTGGAATTGTTTCGTGAGTGACTGATTTCTGTGTCTTTAACCCTAAACCTCCCCCTAGTAGGTCAGCCCCAGATACCCTGATTTCTGCGTGGCTTCCAAACCAATTTTGACAATAAAATTGTGATACATTGTTTCAAAAGTTATAATAAATGGCCAATAAGTGGTTTCACTATGTATGACAATGTTGATAATGCTCATAAAGAAAGCCTACAGCTCTGGGACTGGGATGATCCTAGGAACTAGAAGAGGGTCGATTGGCTTGAATTTGTGTTTGTGGGTTCTAGTAGTGGATGCTTTCTTTGGCATTCTGATCACGAGTCTGCATTAGGCACCGCTGGGTAGTTGCTGTTTGGTCTAAACACAAGTGGATACATGGCTGTGTTACGGTGTTAGGGTGCTAGCTGTAATGGTAGGTCTGGGGACAAGGGAGGGGTATTACTCACATTTGCATCCATCAGTTAACACATTTCTTTAAAGTTTAATATAATATTATATATACAGTTACACTTTCAAGCTTGGAACATCTTTCTTCATCACTGGTATTCTAAATTGGCATACATAAATGTATTCTGCCTTGTTCACTTGTGTGACATGACTATCTTTTCAGCTTCACTGAAATTTAGTAACACTTTGCCTTCTCTACTTTAGACATTGTCAATCACATGGGCTGGACACAATCATGTACTTTGAAACTATTTGGTTTCTGTTATGTGTGCGGTTTCCTATTTATTAGTTGGGCATTATATATGAGACAAAAGCCCTTTCACCATAGTGACCTTTGAATAGAGACACTCCTTATAGTGGGTTTGTCAATAGTTTTTTTTACGGGGGCTATTCGTGCATTTGTCTGATGAACCTACCACAATGATGATTTTCACAAATGTATTATTGCTAGTGTTCTATTTAAAATTTTATGTTAAGCAGTCATTACTGTTTCAATACATCTTGACAAGGCTGAAGAGAGAAATAGCTGCTGGCTTGGATGGCTAACCAAATGAATTGTGTAAGGTTCTGACAAATGAATTGACCCCAGTTTTGACTGGCCTATTATGCGCAATTTTCTCTGAGGTTTATGGGTCCCAACAATCCTAAGATGAGGCTGTGGTTTACATAAATCTGAAACCAAATAAAGACTTCAAGATATCCAAGTCATATAGATCAATTTCACTACTCAACTGTGATTATAAAATCTATACACAGGTCCTAGAGAAGAGGTTAGAGAAAGTGATTGGCTCGCTGGTTGAAGAAGATCAACAAGACTTCATCAAAGGACATCAACCGCAAGATTTAACACACAACTTGGTGGGTGCCATAGATACGGCTATAGAGAAAAAACTGCCACTAACTCTCCTTACATTTTACACTGCAAAAGGCTTAGACAGCGTAAGCTGGTTCTTTTTACACCAAGTCATCCATCACTATAACCTGGGGGAGAACTTCATTATAGCGATCGGCTTAATTTATAAAAAGCCACCTGCCAGGATATTTGTGAATAGGAACTTGACCAAACAGATATATGGAGAGAGAGGGACAAGGCAGGGGTGTCTTCTGTCACCCCTGCTCTTTGACCTATCTATTGAACCACTTGCAAATAAAATAAGGCACAGCAGCATATTATCCCCTTTGAATGTAATGATTGGCTGAAAAAGGTTGCGCTATATGCATACGTCCTGATGGTGTACTGGACTATGACAGCTCACTCCCTGTTTTATCGTAGACTTTACCTGGTTTTTAATCGGTTACATTTGAGTAGCATGCTGGTAAAAAATTTAAAAAAAGATATTTAGTGGTCCAATTGGTTCAGGATCAGGCCAATATGGCCCAGGTTAACTTTGATAAATAAATGACTGAGACTAGAGGGTCTATTATGATGTCGGGTGGAACGCCACCGCCCGCATGGCGGTGGCGATCTGCCCGACATCATCCCTCACCCGCCTCCCATTTCCCCCCGCTATAATAGGATGGCGGGGTGACCGCAGCTGACAGGAACTGTGTATTAAGGTACAATTGGCGTTCATAGAACAACGGAGCTGCGTTGAGGGGAAGGCAGCCTACCGGGTCTTGCTGAAACCGTTGCTGCATTGAGCCGGAAGACAACCCCCAATACCACGCAAAGGCTCATGAGGCCATCCAGCCTTAGTATATAAGTCTTGTTCTATGAATGCCAATTGGGCGCAACAGACTTATACATTGAGACACTATTAGGAACATTACACCTAATACTTATTTTTTGTAGATCAATTTTTGTGGAATTCACTTTTGCATCCACACCACATGTGAGTAAGGTGAGGAGAGTTGTGCATATCCTCGTCCTGAAGAAGGAGTTTTTACACTCCGAAACATGTCGACGCACTTTCTGAGGTTGATGTACCTTAATACACAGTAACAACCTCACTCTGCACCCCTTTTAACGATACCAGCCGAGGGCTTAATACATTTTATTTTTCACCCTACGAGCTAGGTATCTTTTAACCATCACGTTTCACCACCTCACCACTCACACTTATTCTCCTCACACACACCAACACATAGTACACTTGAAATGCTCCTACGTAGTCGTGAGTCGTAGCACGCCGCATCCCGTAGAGGGGTGCGAAGACCCCAATGATAAAGCATGACACCAAGGGGCCTGTTGGTTTGTGAGGGGTATTCAAAACAACACTGTGTGCTCCCCACCATTGTAGGGATCACTACCACTACCTGAGTGGATTCCATTCTGTTTATGTAAATTGCCTGGGGAGACCGAATCCACTTTCCCTCTCCCTCCCTCCTTTGTTAGATATTTGCTTCAAAGTAAAGGCAGCTGTTGAGGGTTAATCATGATTACAACACGAGTTTCTAGGTGAGATGGTAATCTGAGTAGGAAGAAAAATGAGAGCAATACACATTTATTAAAGTGTTTGGTCTCTTCACTGTCCATGACTTTTACGGGAAGCAGCCCCTAATTGAACTGATACACCTAATACCCAATAATATAGCACCATTACTTCAAATAGAAAATAATAGCAATGGCTAATGGGTGTTGATCCAAAGCAACCAATGGTTAAATTGGGCTAACCCAAAACTCCTCTTTGAATATATTTTTGAGCTGATGACAATAGCTCATGGCAAACAGCTAAACCTGTCCCAAAGCCAGACCAAACAAGATCTATGGAAAAATCTATTATACGTTTTTTTAAAAACTGATTTATATTTGTAATGCATTTACAGTACTCATTTAGGGGCTGAAAATGAGTTTGGTGGTCCGGGGACTACCGTGCCATTGGGAACACCACTGTAGTGTACGCGGTCTGACCTCCCAATTAAGATGCAGGCGGTTATGTATATGAGATCCTGCTGCGCCGCCACAGACAGTAAATCCCAACCGTTGAGGTCAAGTAAAAAGCATCAGTTGAAGGGCAAACCGCCAGTCAGACCTACTGCCCAATCACGATGTGCTTGACCACTGATGTTCCTGTGGCGTTCCAACCACCACACCCAAGCTGGCGGAAAAGGAGGGATAAAAGGCTGAAACTGACCTGTACACAGCTGCACATGTCCTGTACTGTCATGGAGCTAATCCTGCATGTCCTGCCACTGCTGTACCTGACAGACAACATCCAAAACAGAGGCCTTCATGGTTTCATCCGGCGGTAAGCTATACACGTACCTGATTCTGTTGATTACACAGCAAATAGATGGCCCACCATGGATATGCCAAACATATTTTGTGGTCCCCCTTCGGAAATATTAAATGTACAATTCAATTACAGCTACATGATGCCCTCCTTGACCAGGTCACATATACTGCACAGGCATGCACAGCAAAGAGCCAATGTGTTCACAAATAATGATAGGATATTTTGATCTCGGCAGTCGGAGACCGTACACAACAGCAGCAACTCATGAATATCATGCTTATCATTTTCTGTGATACCCTCCCATTTTCCATATGGCAGGTCCTGGTGTGATATCAAACATGGATCTACAAGGATGTGTTAAGAACCACAAAATATACATGCAATGCCAAATCACTGTGATGTACTCTCACACAGCACCCACCCCAAAAGACAAAGTCAGGTAAATACGATAAAAAATGAACAGGGTGAGGAACATGCAAAGTCACAATGTGAAGAATCGCTGCAGAAAAGCAATGCTATGACTGAAGGGAATACTGAAAGCCTATGTGCCTGGGCCACAAACCTCTTTGCACATGTCACAAAATCTCCATGCTCCCAGTACCTGTGGAGTGAAGCACATTATGGACAACCAATACTATAGCCAACTGTCATCCATTTGTGTGTAATGTATAATATCAAAGCATAAAACCAAACATAGCAGTAACAGCATTTTTGCTGGAATATCAAATAGGTGTAAGGTAAACACACACACTAATGAAAAATCTCCAAAAAGTTAATCCAAAATACCAACACAAAAACCACCCACAAATGCAGTGAAACAAATTACTAGTTTGCACACATCAAAGGTTCACTGACAGAATATCGATGTACAAATATAGTTGTAAAAAATATCGATGTAAAAATATAGAATGCAAAAATATCGCCTCCCTCTACTTAAACAGGTAAATATAAAAATAACAAGAAAAAAAATTGAAGTCAAAAATATAGTTCTACAAAATATCGATTTTATATTTATATATAGTTATGCCTGCATGCTGATGGGATGGTGGGAGGAACAAGTATTATGGTCTGATGGAAATGTCAACTTTACACGCCACATTGCCTTCTACACC
Source organism: Lissotriton vulgaris (assembly GCF_964263255.1). Lineage (NCBI taxonomy): Eukaryota > Metazoa > Chordata > Amphibia > Caudata > Salamandridae > Lissotriton > Lissotriton vulgaris. The sequence goes on along the minus strand of NW_028242711.1, from coordinate 112,901 downwards.
CATTACATTGATGATATTTTTTTGATCTGGGATGGGTCCAAATTAGAACTGAACAAATTCCTTGCCTCTCTGAATAGGAATGATGTAAATTTGAAGTTTACAAACAAGATAGATCAGACAGAGATGGACTTCTTAGATGTAACAGTCAAGATTGAGGAGGGAGTCATACAAACCAGCCTATACAGGAAACCCACCTCAGGCAACAGCGTCTTACACGCAAGAAGTCACCACCCTATCAGTCTCAAGGATAGCATCCCGTAGGGCTAAGCGCAATTGCAGCTCACAGACAGCATTTGAGAAAGAACAGGCTTCATTGACTAAGAGATTTAAGGCCAGGGGCTATTCCGACCAGGTACTGCTGTCGGCAAGGAGAAAGCTAAGGCCAGGAATAGAGAGACACTCTTGACAAAGGGGACAGGGAAAGCCACAGAGAACCTTAAGTCCAACAATGTCAGGTTGATAACCACTTTCAATGTAAAAGCGGGCAAAGTACGTGAGATACTCAAAAAACATTGGCATATCGTCAAGAGTGATCCTATCATAGGGAACACAGTTAACTAGCAGCCTCAGATCACTTACAGGAAAGCACGCTCACTCAAGGACATGTTAGTGAGAAGTTATTTTGGGGCCACAAAGAAAAGGACTTGGATTAAGGAACAGAAAGACTTTTTCAAGTGTGGAAAATGCAAGGCCTGTGGTACTAGCAAGAATGTCAAATCGTATCCCCTTCCTACTGGCAAAAGTGAACAGATTGGTAAATTCATGAATTGCAACACAGATTTCTGTGTTTATGTGATTGTATGTCCATGTGGAAAGTTCTATATTGGGAGCACCATCTTCCCAATCAAAAAACGCATATTGGAACATATGAGAGCTATTAAAAATGGCGACATGAGCTATGCCACAGCACGCCATTGGATGCGATTCCATGACAATGATGTTAATCATTTCTCATTTCTGGGTATTGACAGAGTTCCTGCAAATCCCAGAGGGGGTAACAGACTTAAACAGCTACTAGTCCTGGAATCACAGTACATCATCCGTCTGGATTCAATAAACCCCTTTGGCATGAATGAGGATGAGGAGTTACATGTGCACATCGAATAAGTACCCCACGTGTGGCCCTGGTACTCCTCTGCACAGCCCTTGTACCCCACCCTCTATCCGCCCCTTAACAATTTATTATTTGTTGAACCTGATCATGATAACATATAAATCACTTCTGCCTAGATGTAATTTTGACAGAGTTTGTGGTTGGCCACTTGGCCGGGATAGTTTTCTTATGAAATTATATCCTAATTTACAATTTGTATTTATGTAATCCTCTCCGAGAGTTGTAACAAGGCCACTTGGCCGGAACTGATGTTGAAGTATTGTTTACTGTGTTATGAAATTAACAATTACATTTTTCTTTATTGATTCCAATTTATATTATTAGGATTGATACTTGAATATTCACCCCATATGAATACCAATACACAATTATGGACTTGCCTAAATGGAATTTTGATTGTTTATTAGCAAACATGCATTTACAGAGCAGTTAAACAATGGAGTCTTTTCTCCAGCTCATTTGTAGTTCCTCTCGGTCAGTGGTCCTTTCTCTATGTTCACTTTTCTATGTGCGCTTTAAAATGGTGATTGTTTGTTTATGTGGCTGGCTAACGAAGAAGACCGCCTGTTCGAAACGCGTCACCAATAAAACATCTTTCACACACGGACCCTGGAGTGCAAGTTTTTTGTGTTTTCTCAACCACATCTACTGGGAAACTCCTTCAGACATATATATATATATATATATATATATATATATATATATATATATATATATATATATATATATATATATATATATATATTACCTACTGGCGATAGCCAGTAGGTATATATAGTTAGGATTTTTTCTCTATGGGACTTTTGAAAATTCTATGCCTAATAACTTTGGCGTTTGTGGACGGAATCGGCTGAAATTTTCAGGAAAATGGCACATTTTGTTTCTGAGCAGCTCCTGGAAATTTGGGGGGGGTTCGTCAAGGGGGGGCTGAGAAAAAAGGGGGGTCCCAAAACGCGATTTTCCCATGTTAATTTCCATAGGGCGGTTGGACTCACTTTTAGCCCGAACGGCTGAATGGATTTACACGAAACTTGGCAAAATTGTAGGGACTGTTAGCCCGATGTGCCTTTGCTAGGTCTCAATATATGTGCTTCAGTGGATTTTGAGAAATTAACGTTTAAATCAAGATATATATCTGTAACAGCGCTCCGGGCAGCGATCCGGTTCGCGAACTTTTCGCGTATCGGAACTTTGCGATGCGAAGCTGATTGGCTCTCCGGTGTCTGTCAACATTCTAAACAGTCCGTAGCGGCCGCCATCTTGTCTCTCGGTAGGATCGAGAGACAAGAGGAGGCCAAAACAAAGGGGGAAATGTAGGAAAGGGGGCAATGTAGACCCCTTCTGACCCCCTAGGATTGATGAGGGGGATATTATAGAGCCACGCGGGGCAAAAAAAAAAAATCCGATTTTTTCGCCGTAAAGACGCGTCTTGGTTCGCGAACCGGGCAGCTAACCGGGCAGCTAACCGGGCAGCTAACCGGCAGCGTAACGTGAGTCGGAGGAGTAGCTGATTGGCTGTCAACATTGTAAACAGTCCGGAGCGGCTGCCATCTTGTCTCTCGAGAGACAAGATGTGGTGAAAAACGAAGGGGGAAATGAAGGAAAGGGGGCAAGGTAGACCCCTCCTGACCCCCTAGGATTGATGAGGGGGATATTATAGAGCCACGCGGGGCAAAAAAAAAAAATCCGATTTTTTCGCCGTAAAGACGCGTCTTGGTTCGCGAACCGGGCAGCTAACCGGGCAGCTAACCGGGCAGCTAACCGGCAGCGTAACGTGAGTCGGAGGAGTAGCTGATTGGCTGTCAACATTGTAAACAGTCCGGAGCGGCTGCCATCTTGTCTCTCGAGAGACAAGATGTGGTGAAAAACGAAGGGGGAAATGAAGGAAAGGGGGCAAGGTAGACCCCTCCTGACCCCCTAGGATTGATGAGGGGGATATTATAGAGCCACGCGGGGCAAAAAAAAAAAAATCGATTTTTTTTCGCCGTAGAGACGCGTCTTGGTACGCGAACCGGGCAGCTAACCGGGCAGCTAACCGGGCAGCTAACCGGGCAGCTAACCAGGCAGCTAACCGGCAGCTAAGCTAAAAAAAAAAAAAAAAAAGATTCGATTTTTTCGCCGTAGAGACGCGTCTTGGTACGCGAACCGGGCAGCTAACCGGGCAGCTAACCAGGCAGCTAACCGGCAGCTAACCGGGCAGCTATATCTGTAACAGCGCTCCGTGTAGCGCTCCGGTTCGCGAACTTTTCGCGTATCGGAACTTTGCGAAGCGGAGCTGATTGGCTCTCCGGTGTCTGTCAACATTCTAAACAGTCCAGAGCGGTAGGGATTGTTTGTTTGATGTGCCTTTGCAAGGCCTCAAGATATGTGCATGTGTGGATTTTGTCTAATTAAGGTTAAAAAAATATATATATCTGTAAGCGTGCTCCGGCGCGCTTACGTTACGGGTTTGGTTTGCGCTGCAGAGGCGACGCGTCATGAGGCGTCTCACGTGGCTACGTGATACGTCACGTAATAAAGAGTATATTTTACAGCTACAGATATTAGCTTTTAAAAAACCAATGAAATTCAATGAAAAAACCACAGGTTATAGACTATATATAGTTAGGAATTAGCATTTACAAAACCTTGAAAATTCACTGAAAAAACCATAGGTTATAGACCATATATAGTTAGGAATTAGCATTTACAAAACCTTATTTTACTCGCACAAAACCATTGAAATTCCATATATAGTTAGTTGCACTAACTATATATCGCGCACCCGCAATCCACTGCTGATGATGTCACATATTACATCATTCATGACATGGTCAGTGACATCACTGATGACATCACTGATGACATCTCAAATGACATCACTGATGACATCACTGATGACAACATCCAGTGACTGTATGTTTCTGTAAAGTTAAAATATGTCTTATATTTTGAAGAATGAGTGGATGTATAAGTGTCTGGATGAAGGATTTAGTAGGTGCATGACTGACTGATTGAGTGAGTGATTAAATGTGTCTCACTGAGTGCATGGGTTAGTGACTAAACTGTTTTAATTTGTGCATCATTATATCTGTTGTTCTACAAACTGCTGCATATGTTGATCAGTAGCTATATGAGTAACTGTATGGGTTGATTGGTTGTCCAAGTATTTGTATGGGAAACTGAGTGTGTGTGTATGGGTGGCTGGAAGGTGTGTGACTCTGTACATAGATGTGTGAGTAGTTGATTCACTATATGTATAGATTCAAAAGTGCATGTGCAAACAGCTGTATGGGCGGTTGACTGTGCATGAGTGTATTAGTGAGTGAATGGATATCTCAGTGCTACATGTCAAAATAAGTACATATGTAAAACACAGTACATGTGAGAGTTGACATCTATAAATAACTGTGCATAAGAGCCAGTGAATGTGTGAGTGGCTGTATGGATCATTGTGAACATGTATCAGAGATTGTATAAGAGAGTAAAGTAAATATGTGTTAGTATATGTTTGAATAAGTAAGGTGTGTATAACTGTATAGTTGAGAAAATGGAGGTGTGATTGATTTTTGGCATAACTGACTAGGTGTGTGAGTAACTCCATGGATGAGTGACAGTCTGTGACTGTCTGTTTACACTGATTGTATCTAAGGTTATATTAGAGTCTGAAGAGGTTCATGGTATTATCACATGAATGATATCATCAGTGATGTTATCAGTCATGTCAAATGAGATGTTTTCAGTGATGTCATCAGTGATGTCATTTGAGATGTCATCAGTGATGTCATCAGTGATGTCACTGACCATGTCATGAATGATGTAATATGTGACATCATCAGCAGTGGATTGCGGGTGCGCGATATATAGTTAGTGCAACTAACTATATATGGAATTTCAATGGTTTTGTGCGAGTAAAATAAGGTTTTGTAAATGCTAATTCCTAACTATATATGGTCTATAACCTATGGTTTTTTCAGTGAATATATATATATATATATATGTATGTATATATATATATATATATATATATATATATATGTATATATATATATATATATATGTATATATATATATATATATATATATATATATATATTGTTTCCCAATTGCCTGAGTTTTCACAAATGCACTCACAGTCACGGCTGACCCATACGGGATTGATTGCAGAAAGAGCAGACAGCAGTTTCTCAGGTGATTTCCGCTTGTCCTGACGCGTTTCGAGGCACAGCCTCTTCTTCATGGGTTCCTGTTCAGAATGCGGCATAAGGTATCCAACTTGGTGTTGCCTTTATTAGCCACCCATAGTGGGCACTTGATTAGCGTTGAAGTCAGACACAGCATGCTGGACTTTGTAGTCCGTGTCAGTTCATTATTACCCATAGTGGGCTCCTTGCTGCATTCATGTTTACACAGTCTGTTTAAACCATTAAAAAACCTCTAGTAGGTCCAAGAAAGCTGCAACGGCTTATTTTCATTTCCCAGACTGTGCTGATCACGGTTGTGGAATGTTCCGGGACCACGCAACCCTTTCCTTTCTTCTTTTCAATGGAAGGTGGTGCAATTCTTCACGGCAAGGCTGCCATGTGAAATCTTGTTTCCCAATTGCCTGAGCTTTCAAGAATGCACTAACAGTCACGGTTGACCCATACGGGATTGATTGCAGATAGAGCCGACAGCAGTTTCCCAGCTTTCTTGGACCTACTAAAGGTTTTTTATTGCTTTAAACAGACTGTGTAAACATGAAGGAGCCCACTATGGTTAATAATGAACTGACACGGACTACAAAGTCCAGCATACTGTGTGTGACTTCAACGCTAATCACATGCCCACTATTTACACAAGAGTCAGCGCACCCTGTTCTGCAGTACACTATTTCCACATGGTTTTTATTCTATCAAGCTTCCCGTACCATCTACCCTGAGAAGAGGCATTCTGGGCGCTGTAGGACTTACCGTAATGCAGCAGGTGAACAAGCAAATGACAGGGGAGCTTGACGTTACGGCAGCCACGAGGTAGCTAGGCTCCGCCACCCCCCCACTGCTCCAAGCATGTCTGTCCCACCGCCCGCCACGCCCATTAACGGTAACATGAAATAGATACAAATCAGCAGATACCTACCCCCATTCCGGAAACTCCCGAAGTGCAACAGGGCCACGGTTACGCCCATCCGGAAGATGAGGCCTCGACACGTGCAGGGCGGGACCCAGCTAACCGCCATCAGCCGTGGCGTGGATGGGCCGAAATGTTCTGGTCTCCCGATTCCCTTCTTCTTCCGCCTTGCAGGCCACGGGGGGGATGTCTTGCCTCTGCCTCCGACCGCCCCCCCCTCTTATCGCCTGGTACGGACATCACGGATATCAACGCCAGGTGTCGGCGTGGGGTGCGCTGGGAGGGAGAGGCGGCGCGAATGAGCCTCTCCCACCCCCCCAGGTGGGGGCCCCTCAGCTGCACCCCCAACGCTCCACTCACCCATCAAAAGGGTCGTCGCGTAAGGTGCACCAGGAGAGGAGCCGAGGCCAACGGTATCTTCTTCTTTCTTCAATAATGGCTGTAACAACACTGGGGGGGATGTCTTGCACATGCCACCGACCCCCCCCCCTGGACCAGGAGAAGAGCCAAGGCCGACGGGAACTCTAGCTGCGACAACACTGGAGAGGAATGTCTTGCAAATGCCACCGACCCTCCCCTCGTATCTCCTGGTCTGGCCCCGGCTTGATATGAGCTCCCCGTTCGGTCCTGAAGCGGCGCCCTGCAGGCCACGGGGGGGGATGTCTTGCCTCTGCCTCCGACCCCCACCCCTCTTATCGCCTAGTCCGGACATCACGGATATCAACACCAGGTGTCGGCGTGGGGTGCGCTGGGAGGGAGAGGCGGCGCGAACGAGCCTCTCCCACCCCCCCCCAGGTGGGGGCCCCTCAGCTGCACCCCCAACGCTCCAGTCACCCAACAAAAGGGTTCCTCCACTCTTGCGATGCAGCGGCGCTGCACTCACCCGACAAAAGGTCTCGTCCACTATTGCGAGGCAATTATGCTCCGCTCACCCAGCGGGGGTCTCCTTTACTTTTGCAGTACAACAACGCTTTTCAGTTCAGCTAGAAAATGAGTCCTGCGTCCAGAAACGTTCTCCTCAACTTTGAAGATTCTATAAGAGCCACGGGGGCCCCCGATGAGAAATGACTGCCATGATCACCCACGGAACGACCACGACGTAGCCGAGGGACGTCGGCGCGCTCATGCCGGCGCCGGCCTCAGTCTTGAAATGATCAAAATCCTGCAAGACTACCAACTTGATCAGTTCCGGTGGGACACCAGTATGACCCGGTAGGAGAGATTGTTTCCTCCCACCCCACTTTCACTGATGGTTCATGTCGCCAGTCCCCTCTGCTACCCTTCAACGAAAACTTTTGGACTGCCGAAAGAGGTCCCGGTCCAACCACGAGTTGGTGGAGACATTTTGACTATACTTGGACCTTCCTGACCTCACCCAAAATGGCGCCGGTACAAATGAAACTCTCAACTCCTTGTTGTGCCCCGATTGCTCAGCCTTGATATCATGAGATAGGTATGCAGTTTTTAGCACATGAATTGATATGGGATAAGACTGATTACACGTTCGAACAATGAATTGATATTAAGTTCTAATGCATCATTGATTACTGTATTTATTATTGAAGGTTGGAATTGTCGACACTAATGGTACTTGCTCACAATGAATTATCGATATGATTTTGTTGCACTTGTCACACTTTTTACTATGAAATCAACGACCACTGACTCTGTTATGTTTTCCACAAATAAATACCCCCTCCCCCCCCCATTTACAGTTCCAGCCTGCTCCGTGGCCGGCCCACGGGGTTGTAGGCCCGTATTTGGGCACCAACATTTTTATTAAAGGTTTTTGAAAAAGCAAACGTAGTTGTAACGCGTAGATTGGTAAGTTTCGAAGAAATGGCCACTGTTTCCGATTTTTTTTTAATTTTTTTTTTTAAAAGCAGGTGAAATCAAGCAGCTCAATTAGTTAAGGGTTAAAAAGTATAGTACGCAGAAACATTGAAAATATGAATGGTCCAAGTTTGTTGTATGTGTTTTTCATTTTTGTACAGCATAAAGCAATCGATAAAGATCCTGGTATTTACCCTCTACTTTATATGCTACCTGTATCAGGGAAGTTGTTTTAAATGCCCCTAAGCCACCCCGAAGGAATGTCACCTGGCCCCCCTAGTTCGAACGAAAACGACCCCGTACCACTAAAGGTTATCTCTCTTCCTCAAAAATGACAAAAATTACTTTCTAGGACGTTTTGGACATTGATGATTTTCATATGATCTATTTATTAAAGTAATACTCATCTCTCCGCATGAAATTAATTTTCAACATGCTACACAAGTCAATCTCATCTGCCCAAAGTTCTTTTGCAGATTTGGGACCGTTTCCCTTGCCTCTGACTCACTTATTGCTAAGTCATTGATGGATGTTTTTGCCGAAAGGGGATTATCCACCAAATCTCGAAGTTGTGCTTTAGAATAATTAAGAGGGTGCCACCTCTCCATGTGCCGATGCATGGTATGATTACCATAGCTATATTTTTTTTCGGTCCCTCTCAAGATTTCTTTTTTTGCAGATGAGGCAGGTAACGAACCTGGCATTAACTTTCTTTTCATGAGAAGGAAAAGAAAAAAATTGCCAGATAAAATTCACTTTCACATGGGACGTTCTTGGCATTTCTTTCAGAAACTTTTACATCACTGTGTCATTTCTTTGTCTATCCTGGTTAAAGCAATGTCATATAAATAGTTGTTTAAAAAGTTTTTTTTTAACGTGTTTACTTTGTTGGAGCGTTGTATATATTTATAAGTTATTAAAGTGTTATAATCCTACTACTTTATTGGAGTGCTATATATTTTTAATGTGACTCATAATTGTGAAGACTTTGATGTACAAAAAGGCATCCCTGGAATCTTCCGCTTCAGGCTAGGTCCCACACATCCTTACAGTGAGAATCCCCTCCCCAATCACAATACAGGATCGTTATCAGATAGTAGGAACGCGTGTGCTGTGACGGATCTCATGAGGTGGCGACCTTGATCTACTGTAACTCCTTTGAACAGGGGTGATTCTTTACAGTTGGGGCCATAAACTACATCCGCAGGGCTAGGTGATAGCCTGGGACCGGCCTGGACAATCAGACACAGAGGAAGAGGAGTGTCAGAGGGTGCGGTAGTGAACAGGGTGAAAGGGAGGTGTCGGGCGGGCACAGGGTGTGATACTCAGGGAAGAGCAGCGCAGATGGGGGGAAGTTTATGGCCCATGCATGAGAGAGAGAGCACGGGTGACCAGTGCGTGGGGGAGATGCTTGCGAGGGTGGGGAGCCATGCTGAGGATCTGCGGCGTACAGAGAGTGGGTCTGGTCAAGACATCTAAAATGGCTGCCGTACACAACAAAAGTGTGGCATTGGAAAAAAGGCAAGATGGCGCAGACAATGTTTATCAATACGAATTAATTTATAACAATTATTTTTAACAATATATTTACTCGCAGTGTCAAAATGGCAATCAACACTTCCTAATTTCCTTCAAATCGATCGTTAACAGAAGTCAAGCGGCAAAAAAAAAAAAAAAACGCTCACGCGCAACCGCTGGAAGACAAGTATCAACATATATGAGCCTCCTCAACCACCCTCAGAAAACATAGGGGGTCAGGATACGTCTCCCATACCCCCTTATACCCAATACTCACATTGCTTTTCCTCCATCTAGTAATTTAATTAAATGGAAACACAAAATGGCGAATTCACGTTTCGCTACCAGTTTGCGACCCGGTTCGCGAACCGAGAAGCGCTTCTACCGCGAAAAATCAAATTTTTTTTATTTGCCCTACGGGACCCTTTAATAACCCCAACATCATTCCTAGGGGGTCAAGAGGGGTCTACCTTGCCCCCTTTCATTAAATTCCCCCTTCGTTTTTCTCCTCCTCTTGTCTCTCGATCCTACCGAGAGACAAGATGGCAGCCGCACCGGACTGTTTAGAATGTTGACAGACACCGGAGAGCCAATCAGCTTCGCTTTGCAAAGCTCCGTTACGCGAAAAGTACGCGATCTGGAGCGCTATCTAGGACGCTGCCACAGATATATCTGTTTTTTAAAATATATATATACTTTAAAACAATTAATAAAGTATTAATTTTAATTTATTTTATAGTTTAAAACATATACATATTTACAATATATATATATATATATATATATATATATATATATATATATATATATATATATATATATATATATATATATTACCTACTGGCGGTCGCCAGTAGGTATATATAGTTAGGATTTTTTCTCTATGGAACTTTTGAAAATTCTATGTCTAATAACTTTGGCGTTTGTGGGCGGGATTGGCTGAAATTTTCAGGAAAATGGCACATTTTGTTTCTGAGCAGCCCCTGAAAATTTGGGGGGGTTCCGTCAAGGGGGGGCCGAGAAAAAAGGGGGATCCCAAAACACGTTTTTCCCATTCATTTTTCCATAGGGCCTTTGGCCTCACTTTTAGCTCGAACGGCTGAATGGATTTGCACGAAACTTGGCAAAATTGTAGGGACTGTTAGCCCGATGTGCCTTTGCTGGGTCTCAATATATGTGCTCCAGTGGATTTCGAGAAATTAACGTTTAAAACAACAGATATATCTGTGACAGCGTCCTAGATAGCGTACTAGTTCGCGTACTTATCGCGTAACGGAGCTTTGCGAAGCGAAGCTGATTGGCTCTCCGGTGTCTGTCAACATTCTAAACAGTCCGTAGCGGCCGCCATCTTGTCTCTCGGTAGGATCGAGAGACAAGAGGAGGCCAAAATGAAGGGGGAAATGAAGGAAAGGGGGCAAGGTAGACCCCTTCTGACCCCCTAGGATTGATGAGGGGGATATTAAAGTGCCCCGCGGGACTCAAAAAAAAAAAAATGTTTTTTTCGTGGGGTGCGCCCGGTTCGCGTACCGGAAAGCGGTCTGGGGAGCGTACTATAAGGAAACAAGAATTATTGACTTTTAACTTATTGTATGTTTATTGATTGTTCATTTTTTTATTTATTTATTTTTTTATTTACGGAGCTACATGTAGGTATCAATGTAGAGTCTATAATTTAATAAACGCTGTCTCCTTTGTAGATATCTTGCTTGTTGTTAAAGAAGTTATTGTGGTATATGGAATTCATACCATAGTCTGTCTGGAAATCCGAAACAACATGGTGGCAGGAGATGATAAAGAGATGGTAAATACACATTGGGGATTATATAGTGGGAGAAAGGAAGTAACTATGAACAAAGTTAGTATGTAACACAAAAAAGTTTCACAGTATATTGTAAGTCTCACTTTATATTATATCTATTTTGGTACTATTTCATAATTTACATATAAAAAAGAACAATGTCTCAAACTATTTTTAATTTTTAAATAAAAATTTATTGTTGTGATTTTTCAAAATCTAAAAGAATTTCCAACATTAATTCATCAGGTATGTCCTCCTTTTCATTCCATGCTTCAATTTCTTCTACACAATTAATTAAGTCTTGGTCCAGAGAGTGATCCATAAAGTCTATTTCCTCTTTGTCTTCCTTAGGATTGTTTTCCATATTAATTTCAAATGAAATATTAATTTCATTTTGTTGTCCTTCCATTTTCTTGCTGTAAATTGCATAAAAAATAAATATATCAGTACAGATAGGGCACTGTTGGGTTTCAGTACAGACAGGCAGTTTGGTTATTTAAACAGTGTTTTTTTCTTTGGGCAGTGTATGGTATCAAATTGGAAGTAGAAATATGAAGAAAATGATCAAATAAACTCTTAGTCAATTCTGAATTATACTAGAGAAGTCTAACTCTATCCTTAACTCAGGGCCGGCGCTAGGCATGGGCAGCGTGGGCTGCCGCTCAGGGCCTCGCACTCAGCCCACCAGCATGGGTCCACGCACTGGTGATGTGTCCTTTTGTTTCCCTGGAGATCTATCACAAAGAAAGGTGTCGCCTGCAATTAAGGTCCATTGGCGGGGGCCCCTCCTTGGGCCTCTCATGGATGGTGTCAGGAGGTATAGGGGAGGAAGAAGGAGACGCTCCCTCAATTGCAAGGAGACCATTCACAGACACTGTGGGGGGCCCATTGTCCAGCATTTTGGCGCACCCTCAGTTTTAACTTTTAGACCACAATCAATTCTCACACCTATGAAGGTGTGAGAAATGCGTGTGGATTAAAAGTTAAAACTGTGGGGGCGTCAAAATGATGGACAATGGGGCCCCCATAGTGTCTGTGCATGTTCTCCTTGTAAGTGGCCAGTTATGTAATTTGGAGGGGGCCTTGCGCACGTTCCCTTTTAGCTCAGGGCCTCGCATATCCTTGGACTGGCTCTGCCATAACTAAAACAGAGAAGTCTATTTTATTCTATAAGTATTACAGAGTGAAAGAATAAAACTGTCTGAAAATGTTTTTCTAATTAGCTTTCAGTACAGAACATACTTCAGTTTTAAAAATAATATCTTACCTTTTAAATATAACTTGAAGTTATCAGTTGTTTTTTTGTTGTTCTGCACTTCACGAAGTAGTAGTCAAAATGGCTGTGTTTCTCTCTCTTTGTTTATATATATTCAGGTACATAACCAATCAAATGTCATGATATAATAGTAGAAATTGAAAGTAATATTTTAATTGGTTGTCATTTCCAACACTTTCGATATGTTTTGTGAAGTAATTTACCTCAGGGATTTTAGAGAGTTCTACATGCTAAATGGCTAAATGGTATTCCAACTAAATTTGTGAAAATGGTAGGGATTGGTATGTAGTATGAGCTACTGTTTAATTGGTGAAAGTGTCTCCAGTGGTTTTTCTGTAAATTACTTTCCCACCTTTTTTAAACGAGTGCTTGTCAGTGCGTTTCCCGGTACGCGAACTTGCAGTGTTACGGGAGTGCTCCATTTTGTGTTTCGGTAGAATTGAGATACAAGATGGAGGGTAAATAATGTTCAGAATGGGTAGATTGGGGTACTTTAGACGTATGCTGTTTCCCTAAGTTTTCTGAGTGTGGCTGAGGAGGCTCATATATGTCGATAAAAAAAAATGTTTTTTTTCGCGTGGTTAGCTGCAGGTACGCGAACTGGGTAGCGTACCGGGAAGCGAATATAGGTGAAAATAAGTGAAAAAAAAGGTACATTCGAAAGAGTACACTAAGTTAAGGTAGCTCTGAAAAGAGCTTTTGGGTTCTGTGTATGTTCTAGAAACTTATAAGTAGGAACCAATACACATTCTTAAATTTAGTATGAAAACTCTGTTTCCCTCATCTGAGAAATGCACGCCATCTCCTCTGTAGATATCTTGCATGTAGTAACGCAAGTTATTGTTGTAGATGCAGCCCATTCCATGGTCCCTCATGTAAGCTGAAACAGACTTATTTACATGCTTCCTCGATTTCTCAATTTGTGGACAAAATTGATTGGACCACCTCCATTTTTGTCTTTGGCATATATTAGAATATACCAAGGCAGTTTGAGGAAAAAGTGTCATCAATTGCTCAAAGGTGTCCTTTAAAAGCATTTCCAGACCTACCCCAGTCAAAGTGCCCAAATCGTTTCCTCCACAGTGCACTATTATGAGGTTAGGGGTTGGCAAATGTAAAAAGGTTTTCACCAATGGTATCAATTGGTGACATTTCAATCCTCTTCGACCAATCCATTTGATTTCCACATTTTGTAAATTGAGGTTGTGTAAATTTCTGTTATCAGCATACCTGTGAGCCCAGTGGATGTAGCTATGTCCCAGAATCCAGACTGAAAACATGGCTAGAGGAGTTTTTGCTGCAGTCAGATGAAGTGTGGGAATGAAATGGCAGTTGAAATAGTGATGTTTGTAATGTAAAAACCTGTGGAGTTTAAGTGCAAATGATTCATTAGCAGTGATTGGTGTATTTCCATTGCTGAAAACAGAAAGTTAGGGTGCATGGATGTGTTCTTTGAAAGATGTATTTTGAATGGTTATTTAAAAATGTTGTTATGAAAGATTGCAGTGGATTAGCAGGTGTACTGAGAGTTCAGAGTTCATTTGAAACATTGTTGTGTGAACTTGTGGCCATGACAGGTCAGGCAGGCGGTAGTTGCTATGGAAAAGAGGTAGAAAGGGCAGAGGGGGGAAGGGTGTTGATTTGAAAAAAGTGAGGGAAGAGTTTTTATTGGCTGACATGAGAGATATGTGTGTTGAATATCAGCATTTCGGTGCCTTTTGTGGTTCCAGCCTCTGGAGTGCATACCTTTAATTCTGGTACAGAATAATTGGTGTGTTTCTGAGACTGTTTTCAATTTCAAAAAGAATTTGTAAAGGTGAGTTTTCGTTTATATATTTTAGTAAAAGAGTAGTATGTTTTTTTGCATAAATAAGAAAGTCAGCTGTGTATTTAAAATGATGTTTTGCGTCAAGTGTTTGCATTCTGCTTTCAAAGGCGATTTTGCATTCTTCATTTACAGAATCGGAAAAATTATGGTTCGGTAAAATACCGAATCGGTAATTTTACCGATTCTGTAAATTTGCTATGTAGGGGGGAGTCTTCTGAGTCTCAAATGACTTAACGAATCGGTATTTTAGCATGAAATCAAACTTCATGGTAAAATACTGATTCCGGTGTGCATGCACATTTGTGCATGCACACGTATGTCATGTGAAAGGCAGACCTGCCCTTATATGAATGTAGGTGTATTATTGTTTTACATAAAAGGTTTTAAAACTTTGTTTGAAATCAAATGCATGCACACTTAGTGCCCGATGTAGGTGGTCATTTAGGCCATTTACCGACCGGTTACGGCCGATTTCGGTCGTTTCCGACCTGTAAATGGCGAAAAGGTATGTAGACACCTAAATCCAGGGTCACATGTAGGTAAATCTACATTTACAGACGGGTGAAATTGTTTTTGATGGTAAAATGATGTGACTTCTGCAATGCGTCGCTTTTGCGGAACAGATATATGATGTAATTGTGTTGTTAATGTTACGGTGTACATGTAAAAAATGATGCATAAGTGTTGCACGGGCATTGTAGATACTCTCCTATGTGTGCTTAGCAATTTCAAGTCACTTCCCCCGGGTTCAAGGGCCTTGTAAATATGTCCCCATGTGTGTCTGGTCATTTGAAGTCACTTTCCTCGTAGTGTAAGGCCCTTGTAAATACGCCCCCATGTGTGCCTGGCAAATTTTCATTTTGATTGTTTGAGTTACATAGCCATGTTAAAAGTTATTGAAAAAAAGGTGCAAGTTCCTTAAAAAAAACGTTTTCATGTGTATTAGGGCATTTTAAGTCTGTTCCCCATGAATGTAGGGGCCAGATGTAGGTGGCCGAAAATAGCCATTTACCGATCGGTAACGGCCGAATTCGGCCGTTACCGACCGGTAAATGGCCATTGACATGTAGGGGCCCTTAAATGTTGCGTTTTCGGTAATTTTACGGAATCGGTAATTTTACCGATTCGGTAATTTTACCGAAAATGCAAGATTGAAATGTGGGTAGCCAATTTTCCATTGGCACATGGCTTTCAGAATCGGTATTTTACCATGGAATACAAATCCATGGTAAAATACCGATTCCTGTGTACATGCACATCAGTGCATGTACACATGTGCCATGTGACAGACAGACGTGTCCTTAGGGCATGTCTGTGTGCCACATTGCACACATGCCCGTTTTGGGGGTGCTAGATGGTGTTTTAGTGATACCCCCTGCACCCTTGACAAATTCGGTATTTACCGATTCGGTAAATACCAAATCGGTATTTGAATTGAATCCTATGGGCTTCAAGGCCCAATGGATTCAATAGCAAATACCGATTTGGTATTTACCGAATCGGTAAATACCGAATTTTTAAGGAATCGGTAATAAATCAGATGTTGGTACCTACATCCCATTTACCGATTTTGAAATACCGAATCGGTAAAATTCGGTAATATTCGGTATTTCAAAATCGGTAAATGTGATTTACCTACATCTGGCACTAGGTGTATTATTGTTTTACATAAAAGGTTTAAAAACTTTTTTTGAAATCAAATGCATGCACACTTAGGGCCAGATGTAGGTGGTCGTTTCAGGCCATTTACCGACCGGTTACGGCCGATTTCGGCCGTTTCCGACCGTTAAATGGCAAATTGGTATGTAGGAGCTTAAATCCAAGGCCACATGTAGGTAAATCTACATTTACAGAATCGGAAAAATTATTTGTTCGGTAAAATACCAAATCGGTAATTTTACCGATTCTGTTAATTTGTTATGTAGGGGGGAGTCTTCTGAGTCCCAAAGGCCTTAACGAATCGGTATTTTAGCATGAAATCAAACTTCATGGTAAAATACAGATTCCGGTGTGCATGCACATGTGTGCTCGCACACCTATGTCATGTGAAAGGCAGACCTGCCCTTAGGGCTGGTTTGCTTGCCACATGGCACCTGTGCCTGTTTTGAGGGTGTCAGAGGGTGTCAAAGTGATACCCCCTGCACCCTTGTGAATACTTTTATTTTATTTTTTTTATAGCATTGTTGAATCTAGTTCTTACTGTTATTGATTTACTGTTTGGTAATAGTGGTTAATAACATTTTTTATTATATTTCACCACAGATTCAACTGCAGAATATTTGGGAATTAGACAATGCCGTCTAAGGATAGAATTCGAAAGGCTACGAAACGTCAAAGACAGCAGTTACCTAATATTTTGCAGCAGTCCTCTACATTAGTATTATCTCAACGGACGAAGAGAACACCAGGTAAGAGAACGAAATCATTCCTTAAAAACATTTGTAGAAACAAAAGTATAACTACAGAACAAGTTTTAGTCCAGAAAAAGAGAGCCAATTTAAATGGAAAGGAAAGGCCCGTGAAAAAAGTTTGTGCTAGAGCAGGAAATAACTCTGTGCATGGCAGTAGAAGGGCAAATATTTTCAGGGACATTCGTAAGCGAATGTTCCGCAACAGGGTAATTGTCAATTTGGTAAAACAATTTAAAAAAGGTCAACAGAAAGTGGCATTTTATAAGAAAAAGAAAAATGTAGAGAAAATTATTGATCAGGCTTTCGAAATCAAGCGAAAGTTATTTATTTTGGTAATTAATAGAATTAGGAAACTAAACAAGGTAATCTATGTTTTCAAATCTAATAGTAGATAGAAGAGAGACGTTAATCGGAGTAATTTTTGTGAAGTTTTCTTAGGAGAATGGATGCATAGTTCAAATAGTGAGGCATTTTTTAATGAGGAGAGTTATTTTCAGGACAATGTTTTGGTGCATGCATTTGACAGCAGTGGTCGAGCATATGAGGTAAAAGATGGTCATCCGGTTGAAAAAGAAATACTTGTGTCTGCAGATGCAGAAGAGGCGCTAAGTGATGAGGTTTTAGGGAGACGTCCTAAGGGACCAGTGTACACCTGGAAGTGTAGTTCTATTTGCAGTGTGCGACAGGATTCCATCAATTTGCTTTGTGATTTTATACGTACATTTCATAAGAAAAGTGTAAAGCAAAAAATAAAGTTGTTGCAAGAATTAGATCCTTGCAGAGTGCGACAAGTGACAGGTTTGCGTGGTCATTCACTGGCTTGTCTTTCCAGGAGAGTATGCCAGAGTGTATTTCATCATTTCAGGATGCTAGCAGTGCATCATAATAAAGTGAGGAAATTAGTTAGAATGTTGTATTATGCTAAGAGTCCAGCAATTATGCTTAAAAAATTAAGCAAAGCTCTTTTGCATGGTTCTGAAGTAGATGTGAAGAATATTTGTCAAGAAATTGAGTTCTGTTATTTTTCTGGTAAAGAGAACAATGTTGATATTGAACCACTAGAAGATGGTAATGTGGAAGACAGTGAACAGATTTTCAGTACAGATAAGTTTCACAAGGAAATTTCCACGTTTATTGTGAAATCAAGTGAGAGGCCTAATTTCACTTGTGTGTGTTGTCGACGGACTTATTATAAGAATCAGACTAAGTTAGTGGATATATATGCAAAGAGTGATATGGAAAACAATAGTGAATGGAAGGATTTTGCCACATGATGGTAGAAAATTGTTTTGATTTGGGAGCAGACCAACGTATGTGTACTTATTGCTATAACAAATTAAACCAAAATTAGATGCCTGCTAGAGCGGTTTATAATAATCTGGAATTAGATGACATTCCTTATGAATTGAAGGATTTAAATACTTATGAATCTATTTTGATTCAAAGTGTCCATCCCTTCCAGGCTATTGTACGAATGGAGCCAAAGACAGGGAAGTTGCCTCCATCAGATTTACAGAGAGGATTAAAGGGAAGGGTTGTTTATTTGCCTTTGGATTTGAAGAAAAACATTAATACAATTGGAGTAGAGAAAGTGGAAGAGGAACCTCTGGTTACCATAGTTAATGGTGTTCCGACAAAGAGTAAGAAAATCTGGCAAGATTTAGTGGATGTTAGGAAAGTTAAAAAGGCAACATTGTATTTGATAAAAAATAATAAGTACTACAAGAATGTATGTGTTGCAGAAGAGGAAGTAAGTGAAGAAGAGGACAGCGATTTGTGTCCTGGTCAAATTGAGAAAGTAGAAGCCTCTAAAAAGGAAGAAATATATGAACATTATAGTGTTCATCCTTTGCATTCCAAGGAAGTCATGGGGAATGCTATTGAGTTGTTTCAAATGAAACAAGCCAAAGGGAGTCCCATTAGTGTTTGGGAGGAAAGTTTGGAAGCTCGGTGTTTCCCACAGTTATTTCCCACAGGTCGAGGAAGACGTTATGATGAGCGACCTGTTCAAATTCCTGCTTCAGAATACCGGACTTTACGATTGTATACAGAAGATCCTAGGTTTCGACAATGCAGTCCCTATTTATTTCATCTATTGTTTGAAAGTGATCTCTCTGGATTGTCTTATGCAGTGAACCACATCTTGAAAAGTGGTATACAACTGCGAAATATCTCGGCAAGGGACTTTATGGATAAAGTCAATGTGCAAGACAGTATTTTGGATTCTCACCTGATTAATCTCATGGCTTGTCAGCGTGGTACTAATGAGTATTGGTACCGCCGTCATGGTGACTTAAAATGTATGCTGAGGAACTTAGGAACTCCCACATGGTTCCTCACTCTCAGCTGTGCTGAGTATGGCTGGGAAGACTTACTTGAATTTCTACGAGAGGTAAATGGAAACATTGAAAATATTGAATTTAAGACACCCGGAGAACTGTGCTCTTTGGATCCTGTGAATGTTTGCAGGTACTTCAATCATAGATTTGAAGCTATGATGTCTTTCATCACGAACAAGAAAAATCCACCTCTTGGAGAGGTGTTGGATTTCTTCTGGAGAAAGGAGTATCAAGCAAGAGGTGCTCCTCATATACATTTGCTACTATGGATCAAAGATGCACCCAAATTTGGAACAGATCCGGATGACTTAGTGATGAGTTTCATAGAACAGTATGCTAAATGTGCTGTTCCAAAGACAAACGAAGACAAAAGTCTAAGAGAACAAGTTTTACGGTTTCAAAGCCATCGTTGTGGAAAGTACTGTCGTCGTAAATTCAGAAACAAGGACAAATACTACACCAAATGTCGTTTTGCATTTCCACGGTCGCTGTTATCAAAAGGAAGAGTTAACAATTTGATGTCATTGCTGCGACATAATGTGACGAGGAAATCACCCAAAAACACATACAATTTGAAAAGAAACGAAGAGTCCAAGTACATCAACGACTACAACCCAGTGATTTTGTCCATGTGGAATGCTAACATGGATGTATAGTTTGTGGCTGACAACTGTATGGCTGTGGCTCGGTATGTGACGTCTTACATCACTAAAAAAGAAAAGACAGAACTGAAGGATATGTGGGAGGATATTTCCCATGAAAAGAGCCTCAGTAAGAAGTTGTACAGTTTCAGTCTGAAGATGTTGTCGCATCGAGAAATTGGAGCTTACGAATGTTCTGACCGGTTATCTTCAGCAAGTCTCTATGCCAAATCTAGGAGTATCATTTGGGCGAGTCTTGGTCTTGCTGCAACGCGTAATCGAGTTCTGAAACCTGTACGGGAAATTGAGTATTTGGCGGAGAAGGAGCCAAACAGTACAGATATTTTGAAGAGCAACATGTTGGATACATATTATCCAAATGGAAGCAGTCACCTGGAGAATGCTTGTCTGTATGAAGTTCTTCAAAATTACGTTTTCAAGAGGAACATCAAAGAAGATATTGATAAAGGAGTGTATGCTGTAATTGGAAGTGAGGGATGTCTGGTCAAGCAAAAAAAATGTCAATTGATAAATCATCAAAAATTGGATTGCGAATCTCCCGAAAGAAAAGAGTTTTTCTATTTAGTTCTTTTGCAACTTTTCAAGCCTTGGCGTGCAGAAGAGGAACTGCTTGGGGATTTCCTCTGTTAGGAAGACTCTTTCAATGCAGCCAAGGAGTCCATAGAATGTCCTGTTTTTCCAAAATATCTACAAATGTTGAATGCAGAAATTGAGCAGGAAGCAACAATTGCAGCCGAGATTGCTAGAGACAGTTCTCAGGACAGTCAGAGTTCTGTTTCATTGAGTCAGGATCTACTAGGAGAACCAGTTATTGAAAATGAAGCTGCCACTGCCATGATTGAAGTGGAAAGAGCCATGGCACATGCTCAGAAGGATGCGGTTAACTTAGAAGAATTGGAAAGACAACTTAACGTTGAGCAGAGGAAAATATATGTCGAAGTTACCAACCAAATTGAGCATGGATTAAGTCATGAGAAGGAAGAGTGCTCATGTACGTCGTTGAAGCCTGTCCGACTGTACGTGAGTGGAGAAGCAGGAACTGGAAAAAGTTTCCTTATTAAAGCAATTTCATGTTATATGCAGAAAAGGACTGATTCATTGCTGTCTTGTGTTGTGACCGCTCCAACTGGACTGGCAGCTCATAACATTAAAGGGATTACTTTGCATCGGTTACTGATGCTGCCAGTGGAGCATGATAACAAATTACAATACCACAAGTTATCTGGAGATGCTTGTTGTGAAGTGTCTCGAGTTTTGAAGAAGATGAAACTTCTTATCATTGACGAAGTAAGCATGGTTTCCAATCTCATGCTTGCTTTTGTGCATTTAAGAATGGAGGAAGTTCTTAAAACAGAGTATGATGTGTTATTCGGTGGCAAACACATCATTGTTTTTGGTGATCTTCTGCAGCTGACACCAGTGAAAGGACAACCAGTGTTTAAACTGCTTACACATGAAGATACCAAGAAGTGCCTAGGGAGCATTGGCAACGTTAACATATGGTTAAACTTCAGTTATGCTGAGCTGCGTGAAAATATGCGTCAGGCGAAGGACGAAGATTACAAGAATATTCTACAAGATATTAGAATCGGGAGAGTGACTGAGCGTGGTAAAGAAGCTTTACATGCACGCTTACTGTCAAATTTATATCCAGAAGAAGACGTTTTGCCAGAGGATATTTTTCAGAAAATTACTGTGAAGAAATCTGGTATATGTTTGATGCCAACTCTTGCGGAATGTTCCATCTTCAACAACAAAATGTTGAATTTAGAAAAACAAGAGATTGTGAAACTTGAAGCTATTGACAAAATAGAGCATATGGGAGCAACAATTATTTTGTCAGAGAATTTGAAATCTAAATTGGATTCATTAGAGAAGACTATATCTAAAACTGCGGGTTTTGAAAAGACTTTGAATGTGTGCCTAAATTGCCGAATCATTTTGAGAAGGAATTTACATGTTGAAAGAGGTCTGGTAAATGGATCAATGGGTAATGTTGTTGATTTTGAGAAATACAGAAATAGAGATGGAATTGAATTTTAAAAAATTAAATTTGATGGCATTGAGGAAGTACAGGTAATTGGTCGTTGCTCTGCTAGGTTTTTGCTTGTTAAAGACTTATATGTTCGCCGTAAGCAGTTTCCTGTTTGCTTGGCATATGCGGTGACAATTCATAAATCGCAAGGTGTAAGTGTAGACACTGCTTTAGTGAATATTGGCAGTTCTGTATTCAAAGAGGGTATGGCTTATGTAGCATTGTCACGAGTCAAAACTTTATCGGGTTTGTACTTGATTGACTGTGATGTCACAAACATTTGTGCAGATCTAGATTGTGTTAAGGAATACAATAGGTTAAGAAGAGAGTATGGGGGGCGTGGCCGAGACAGCGATGTGAGCAGACGTGTCTCGACCGAGCTCCGTCGCCCCGCTGCTCTAATTAGCCTGTTTTAGCGTAGTTTCGGGGGGCATCCACTCCTGGGGGCCCCCTGTGCACCGCCGACCCTGCTAGTGATCCTTCCTGGCGGCGAGCCGCGGCTGTGAGAAATCCCGCGGTCGCAGCACTAACCTCCGGGATCCCCGCGATCGGCCGCTGGCCGCCATCTTGCCGTGGGTCCACTGCTGAGACGTCTGGACTGGCTCCCGAGGAGAGGACCGGCACTGCGACCCGGGTGAGGCTCCGGAGCACCCCTGTTCCCACCCGCGGCTCCACACCACCAGCGGAACCAGCCTGTCGCCAGCGGAGTCGCGCCGAAGCTGCCGGAGCCGGGCTACCACCAGCGAGGCACACAGCGGCGGCCTGGAAGCCGCGTCTACGAGAGCCCCCGGCTTAGGCGGGAATAGCAGGCCCAGACCGAGGGGTCGCCGGCGGCCCCCTGCCCACGAGCCCTGGTCACGGCTCCATCGCCCGTCGCTGGACCCACCCGGTGAGCTGCAGCGCGCCGCCCCCTCCCCCCCCTGCCATTTCCCAGAGGGGCCCGGCGATTGCGGGGCTCGACCGTTGGTCTGCCCGCCATCTTCCCCCCTCGGTGGAGGACCAGCCTCCGCATACAGACGATCCCTGCCTGAGTGCTCCCTGCTGCCCTGGACACATAGGCAGTGGCCTGGGGAGCAGACCAGACGCTGCGTGTTGGCGAGACCTGAGCCTTGGTGGGCCCCAGCACTACAGGACACATCCCCTGGCCGCCTCTCCGCTACAGCCCAGCCCTGCCAAGCCTGGTGGGCTACAGACTGGATGACCCTGCCGTGAGCACACAGGGACCCCGGGGGCCTCTGCCACCTGCTACCCCCTGGCACTGGGCTTCTTGCTGCTGGGACGCTGGGACGCCCGGGGGGGCCCTCCTGGACACTCTTCGGCCGCTGCGGTGGGGCCGGCTGGGCGCCGCGCTGGGGGTAGGCCCTGACCCAGGCGGGACCGGGAGACTGCGCCACACCGTGAGTCATCGGAGGCCCTCCGCCTGTAGGCCCCAGGCCCTGCCTGCCGTGGAACACCTGCTGCCATCGCCTACCTGATGCCTCCCCTGCCTACACGCTACCTTGCCTCCCCGGTTGCGCCATCTACCCCCGCTCCAGCGGCCCCTCCACATCCTGGACTTCTCCTGCTTGAGTGCGTCCCGCGTTTTGTCAGCGGGCTGATCCGGCTTCGGACCTGTGAGGGCTGCGGCGCGCACCGCCATCTCCTGCATCGTGGTCTTGAGCCCCTGATCGTGGGACCCGGGCAGCTAGAACACAGAGGCGCCAGCGCGGCCTCCCTCAGAGTATCCCCCACCTCGGACCGGGGACTGTGCGCGGTAACCGACCCTGCCCCCCACTGCCCTGTGACACCTTGAGTGGACCATGACCCGCGGCAAGGGGAACAAGCCGGACCCCCCACCCACGACGACCAGAGGAGCATCAGTAGCTTCTATGTGGGGCAAGGCGGGCTCGCCATCATCCTCTGGGGGCCCCTCATCATCATCAGGGGGGAAGCCCCCACCGCCAGCCGACTCTCCACCGGTGACACAGGCCTACATGTCCTCCTTCATGGCTGATCTAAAGACTGAGATTGGGTCCCTCAGGACGGAGGTCCACACCTGCGTCAAAGAAATGCGCAAGGAAGTCACCGACCTCGGCGATCGGGTCGACGGCCTGGAGAAAACGGTCGACTCCCGCACCGAAGACCTAGAGCAGATCTGGCAGAGAGTGGCGACCCTTGAAGAACAACATATCCAGCTCCAGATCAAGCAGGAGGACTTGGAAAACAGGGGACGCCGCAACAACCTCCGCATACGGGGTGTGCCACTTGGAGAAGAGGGGACTAATACCATGGCCTATGTGGCCCTGCTCCTGCAGGCGGTGTGGGGCGAGGAAGACGCCCCCCCGCCGCGCCTCGACCGCGCACACCGAGTCTTTGGAGCGGGAGGAAAAGCGGGCCTCCTGCCCGACATCGTCACTAGACTCCACTACTTCACTGAGAAGGAGGCCATTTTGAAGGTGGCTAGGGACAACCCGGACCTGCGGTACGAAGGCCACAAGTTCCAGATCTTCCAGGACTTAGCCCCCACCACACTCCATAGACGAAAGGTCTTCCGCCCGATCACAGAGAGGCTCCGGACCCTCAACATCTCTTATCAGTGGGGCCATCCTTTTGCTCTCATCTTCAGGTGGGAGGGCAAGCGCAGGGCACTCAGGTCCTACAGAGAAGCGGCACAACTGCTAGGCATGCCGGAGTCCCCGGATCACAGCCCGACTCGCCCTCCCCGCTCGGAGAAGGCCCCCCCGCGCTCAGAATGGTCCACTGTGCGCAACCGTCGACGGTCCCCTCCGGTGGACGCACTCTCTGCCTCACAGACCAAGCAGGACATCATCGCACACATCCGCTCCCTTGAGGGCGACCGCGAGGAGCAGGCCTCCCAACTTCTCGCTTCTGGCTCTGAGGGTGGGGATCGCCCCTCGACTCCGGAAGGCCGCTGATCATTGCTGTTGTGACTCAAGCTACCCTGAGCGCACGCTCGCCCACTGGGCACTTGGATTTGTCCTCATGCGCCATGGTGACCTAACCCCACTGTTCTTGGGGGAGGGGCTCCCCCCTCTCACTGGCGGGCCACATCCGTGGCTTTCCCCCTCCCCCCCCCGCGGGGGCCAGAAGGAATGGACGACACCCTTTGCCTCCTCCAGGCCATGTACCGCATCACCGAGCCCCAGCGCCCCATGGGCGCCTGACCAGGCCGAATGGACCCCACGGCCCGGCACACCCCCGGACTACCTCGAGGCAGCGGGGTGGACGGGCTCCGAGACGACTTGATTTCATTACACTTATCCAGATCTCCGCTCCCTCCCTTTGTCCCGTAGGAAGTGACATTCCTGAGTTCGTCCAAACCCTCGGGTAGAGGATGTCCGGTACCTGGGACACTGTACACTGGCCCCGTTGGCCTGTTTTGGTTCTGTTTCCCCTCTGCGCCTTTTCTCTTTTTTCTCTCTCTTCTCTTCCTACTTTTCCCTTACACATCCCTCTCTTATTGTCCTCTCCCCGCGCTTGCGGAGGGGTGGCATGGTGGGTCCTGCGGGGGTTGGCGCGCTGGAGACGAGATGACGCTGCAGCTGTCCTGTCTGCGGGGGGGGTCTGCTAGGCTGGGTCTTGCGCGACTCCAATCCCCCTTAGTGCTATGACAGCGAACATCCCTACACCCTTGAAGGTCCTTTCCCTCAACGTCAAAGGGCTCAACTCTCCCAACAAGCGAAAGCAGATATGGCGCTACCTCCTACACCACTCCCCTGACATTATTCTCCTCCAGGAGACGCACCTTCTCAGGGGGGACATCAAACGCATGGCGCACCCTAGATACCCCACACAGTTCTGGGCATCCTCTGACACCAAGACAGCGGGGGTGGCAATCCTCTGCAGGGCTGGCATTAGGCGGGGACCCGTGAAACCCTTTAAAAGCACTGACGGGCGTTTCCTCCGAGCCACGGTACAGATAGGCTGTGCACAGTTCACTCTAGGATGTGTGTATGCGCCCAACCAGTCACAGGACAAGTACCTCCAGACACTTTTGCGGGATCAGCTCCCATCGGGCGACGCTAATGTAATCCTGGGCGGAGACTTTAATCTTGTTTGGGACCCCGAGATAGATCGTGCGGGTGCCCCCTTTAACGGCGCAGGAGCAATGTCCTCTACCCTCAGAACGCAGCTTACAGACCTGGGACTAGTGGACGTGTGGCGCTACCACAACCCGGGGACCAGAGACTACTCCTTCTACTCACATTCCCATCGGACATACTCCCGAATCGACTATCTCTTCACCTCCCTTGAATTGGCCCGAGACTCCTTAGCTGCCGCTATATCCGACATCTCCCTGTCGGACCACGCCCACTTGGAGCTTTTGCTGCAGGACCCCCTGGCTCGTGC
Organism: Lissotriton vulgaris; assembly: GCF_964263255.1. NCBI lineage: Eukaryota > Metazoa > Chordata > Amphibia > Caudata > Salamandridae > Lissotriton > Lissotriton vulgaris. Next base: position 86,649 of record NW_028242711.1, on the reverse strand, counting down.
CACTCGTGAACGCAGATGGGTGCTCCCACCGAGGGTCCTTCGAGACCCGGATGACGTCGCCAGCATCCGTGACGCCATAGACTCGTATTTCACCGTTAACGACACCCCTGACCTGCCCTTTCACACGGTCTGGGATGCCTTCAAGGCCACCATTCGGGGCCACATCACCTCCCTGGCGGTGGCGCGGAGGAAGGAGGCGTTCAAGATGGAAACCGACCTGGCCAGCGAGATCAAGCTGGCGGAGGCCCGAGACCGGGACGCCCCCACACGGGCGACAAAGAGAACTCTCGCCAATCTCAGGGGGCAACTCCGCACCCTGCGCACCAACAAGGCGGAGCACTCCCTGCTAGCGCTCAAGCAACGGTATTACGAGGGAGGGGACAAGGTTGGTCGCCTACTAGCCGGCAGGCTGCGGGCACGTGCCGCTAGGGCCCACATCGCTAATGTCAAGCGGCAGGATGGCACCTGTGCCACCTCTGAGAGGGCCAAACAGGCTGCATTTGTCGATTACTACTCCTCTCTGTATGCTGAGGAGCCCACCTCTGCGGAGGCACGGGAGGCCGTTCTCGCGGACTTCGAGGGGTCCCCACTGTCCCCGGCGTGTGCAGCCACGCTAGAGGGCCCCCTGCAGGAGGAGGAAATAACGGAAGCTGTCAAAGACCTCCCCGTGGGGAAAACCCCGGGCCCGGACGGCCTGCCGTTGACCTTCTATCGCCTGTTCCTGACCCAGCTCCGCCCGCATCTGCTGCGGCTCTACAGCTCCTTTTCTGACACCACTGGCCCGTCCCCCGATATGGGCATGGCGGAAATTGCCCTGATCCCCAAACCTGGGAAGGATCCCGACCTATGTGCCTCTTACCGCCCCATCGCCCTCCTTAACACCGATCTCAAGATCTACACTAAGATCCTGGCCAAACGGCTGGACCCGCACATGCCGGGATTGGTGAACCCGGACCAGGTGGGATTTATACGGGACCGCCAGGGAGCCGGCAATGTTCGCAGGTTGGCGCACTTAGGGGGAAAGGTGCACCATTGGAAAATCCCGGCCTGCCTCCTCTCGCTGGATGCAGAAAAGGCCTTCGACCGGGTTGACTGGGCCTTCCTACGGGCGGTCCTCGAGAAACTAGGTCTTGGCCCTAACATGATCTCCAGGTGCATGGCCCCTTACCTTGGGCCACAGGCTAGAATTCGGGTCAACGGCCAACTGACACCGCCGCTCTCGATTCACAGGGGCACGAGGCAGGGATGCCCGCTCTCGCCGCTCCTGTTCGCCCTAGCGGTTGAGCCGCTGGCGGAGCTGATTAGGTGCGCTCCTGACATCCATGGCATCCCCACGGGGGGCGCACTAACAAAGTAGCGCTGTTTGCGGACGACCTGATTCTTACTCTCACGAACCCCCGGGTCTCCCTCCCAGCGGTGCATGAAGTCCTCTCACTGTTCGAGCAGGCGTCCGGCTTAAAAATTAACCACACCAAATCTTGGGTGCTTAACCTCACCATCCCCGAGGAGGAGGTCTCCTTCCTGAAGGGGGTCACGCCATACCGTTGGGCGGATGACCACATTAAATACCTGGGTCTGGACCTCACACCCCACCTTGACTCGTGGTCCTCGAGGAACTGGGCCTCTTGCCGTAAGGAAGTCCTGGCGGACCTGCGGAAATGGAAACCCTTGATGATTTCCTGGCTGGGGCGGCTCAACGCGGTCAAGATGTCGGTCCTCCCCCGCATTCTGTATGTTTTCCAGTGCCTCCCCACCCCGATCCCGATTCACTGCATCAGGAACCTCCAACGCGACCTCACGTCCTTCATATGGGGGGGCAAACGACCCCGGTTCTCGCAGAAAGTCCTCATGGAACCGAGAGACAGGGGCGGCCTCGCCTGCCCGAATCTTCTCCACTACTATTGGGCGGCGCATCTCCGGTTCGTGATAGAATGGGGTGCACGCGAAAGCGACAAGCACTGGTTCCACATGGACCGAGTGGTCACGGGGCGCACCATATGGGACCTGCCTTGGTTACCGCGTGTGGCACGCTCCAGAAGTGCATACATGGCGGTCCCCACGAGGACGGTTCTTGAAGTATGGGACAGAGTGGCAGTGTCCAAAGGTCTAACCACGTTCCCCTCTCCACACACCCCCATTGCAGGTAACCCGCACTTTCCCCCTGCTGCTCAGACCCGAGCTTTCGAGAGCTGGATACAAGGAGACTGCAGGGTTGCAGGAGATCTTTTTCTTGGTGGGTCGCCTAAATCGTGGCTGGACTGCAGGGAAGAATGTAGCCTCCCTTTAACCGCCAGCTTACAGTATGCGCAGCTGCGCCACTGGGTCTCGGGAGACGACATGTATCAGGCTGCTACCAGGGCATATACTCCATTTGAGAAGTTGGCACGTTCCCTCGGGGGACTGAAACGGCTCATCTCCCAGATCTACAACATCCTCCAGCACCCCACCACTCCGCCCGCGCATCCCTACCAGAGACAGTGGCAATCGGCGACTGGCGCTGATATCACGCCATCTCAATGGACTCGGCTCTGGAACGACATCCCCAAAACCTACCGCAGCATCCCGCAGAGGGAAAACGCGTACAAGATGCTAACGCAATGGTACTACACCCCCCTGAGACTCAGCAAAATGTTCCCCACTTCCTCGCCACTGTGCTGGAGGTGTGGCACTGCGACTGGTGACTTCGTACACATCTGGTGGTCGTGCCCTACCCTAGCTGTCTTTTGGAAGGAGGTCCTTAGTCACATTAAGAAGATGTTGGGTTTTCCCCTCCCTGAAGAGGTTTGCACACTCCTGCTGGGCATTCGGCCCCCCACACTTAGGGCCCTCACGCGCAGCGACTGGATCCTCACCCTTCACATGTTAGGCGCTGCCAAGCAACTCATTGCTCTGTACTGGAAGCGGGCTGAGGCACCGCCGATAGCATCCTGGTTTGTGCGCCTCTGGCAGGTCCTGACTATGGAGCTGCTCACAGCGTGGATACAATCGAGGGGGGTACGCTTCAAGGCAGTGTGGGAACCTCTTGTGCGTCACCTGTGCTCCATCAGCTATGCCCGCCACATGCCCCCCAGGCTCCGCGCTCTGCAATTGTTCGAGGACGCCCTCATCCCTGCTGACCCGAGCAGACTAGGCTCTTAGGCGCTTCCCCCAGTACTGGTTTGCGTTTCATATCTCCTATCGGCGACCGCAGACACACCCCAATGACCCCTCTCAGCCCCGCCACTGCTCACTCCTCTTCCGACTTTTTCTTCTTTCCTGCTTGCCACTCTGGCTTCCGCCCCTCTTCGGGGCAGTTTGGTCCTTGTTGGGCCTTTGAAAATGTGACACCATTGCTCTCCCTCACATACGCGCCTCCCCCACACAACGACACATTGCCAGCATATGGCCGCCTCCTGCTGTATTCTCCCCTAAGCCATGCGGCCGCCCCCCTCCGGGGGTTGTAGGCAGGGCGCTGTGTTAATGGATCTACCTCCCCTGGTTAGCTATACCTACTGGTTTTTCTCTGCGCCGCCGGCCCCGACACGGGGTTGTAGGCTTATCGCTGTGTTCACAATAAAAACAGATTTGAACAAAAAAAGAAGAGAGTATGCGCCACATTTGCCTCAATATCCTTTGATTGAGAAACGTGTGGTAGGCCGGAAACGAAGAAATATCAGTAATAGTAGGGAGGTTGCAGCAAAAAGACCAAAAGTCGATGAACCCAAAAGTGGAAGCAGGAATAAAATGAATTCTGTTGAAAATGTTGTTGGTTTTAAATTTGAAAATAGTTCTGGTGTCAACTGCTATGCTAATGTAGTTGTTAATGTTCTCTTTTCACTAGAGACTTTCAAAGAACAGATTGTGATCAATTTGGAACAAAGTTTATACTGTTTGTTGAATTCTGTGTTAGAGAAATGTAGTGCTGATAAAACGAGAGTAGAAAGTGTGTCTGAAATTCGTTTTCTGTTAGACGAATGTTCAGGTCAAACAGAATTCTCTGAAAATATTCAGCAGGATTGTCAGGAGTTTTAAATGTATATGCTTGATGTATCGCAAGATGAGGGTGTAGATGTAGATTATCTATTTGGCCTTTCTTATCAATGGCAGCATGACTGCGAGAACTGTAGGCTATCAAGTACTAATAGTGTAGACTCAGAAAGATTTATATATTTAACTTTGCCTGACAGTAAATCAGTATCTTTCAATAAGCTAGTAAAGGCAGCCGATCAAAATATGAAGTGCAGCCAATGTAAGTCTGGAATGCTGTCCACGTTAATTTTACGAAGTTATGGCCAGTATGTCATTTTAATGTTCCAACGATGTAGGCCTGATGGAACTAAATTGACAACTTTAATTAATAATTTTGTGGCTTCGCAGTTGTCAATATCAGGAAGGACTTTTAAAACTACTGCAATTATATATCATAACGGTCCTTCAACTAATTCAGGACATTACACAGCTTATTTGAAATCTGGAAACGGATGGTCATTTTGCAATGATTCTGTTTTAACTTTTAAAAAAAGATTGCCTTTCCACCTTCAAAATTCTTACCTGGTGTTCTTACAACCAAAATTTTAGGAAAGGAAGCTTGGGATTTGTTTAGAGGAATTTACAGAGGTTCTAATGGCTCCTACTATATATGGCCTTGTGGATAATTGTAGTACAGAGCGAAAACTGTTTGTTTTTATGAGCAAAGTCAAGCAGCAGATCAAAATAAGGAGTAGAGGAAATGTAAGTCTGCAATGCTGTCCACATTATTTTTGAACACTTATTGATGAAATGTCATTTTACAATTTCAACTACATAAACTAGAAGAAAATAAGTTGTCCAGTCTAATTAAAAATGTTTTTGCTACACAGTCATCGATTTCAGGAAGAACATTTGCAACTGCAGTTATTACATAATATGCTGGTCCTTTGACAACATCTGGATATTACACAGCTTATTTAAAATTTAAAAAATGGCTATTCTTTCAGCAAACATTACTAATTGAGTATGAAGCAATGTTGCCTTTTAACTTGATTTTTGAAGTCAGAATTTAGGGGAGGTAATTGGACTACAATGATTCTAGGTGTTGCTGTAACTTAGTGTGCTGTTTCAAATTGCTTTGTATGTCTCAGTTTTCTTAAAACAATTGAGTTTATCTTTCAGAAAGTGGCTGGCAGAAAATAGTAACAGCACAACTGAGTAGAAGCTGTTCATAGGATATCCTTTGACGTCATAGAAAGTAAGTTACTTTGGAGAAGTTCCTATTTCTGCTTATTTATATTATTTGGGTTTTTTAAACACAATCATTTTGATTGTTTTTTTTTTCCCCGCTGTTATATGATGAATACCTTCAACTCACTGTTTTCAGTGAAATTTGATTTTTTCTGATAACAGCAAAAATAAACCATTAAATATGTTTAATTAATTTTCTACCTTGAATTGTGATTTCTAATATGTATATGGATTGGTGTGGCTCACTGATTAGAGGCAGCAGACCCAGAAGCACAGGTCGGCCTGGGACCAGGGTTCAATTCCTGACGTAGCAGGATCTTGGGCCTTGGTTAGCGGACTCGATAATTCTCGCTTCGGTGCCTACTCCAACCATGTGTCCCACTCAGCAACTTTGGGTAATAGCTTGCTTAATCTCAACTAACAGCCCCATCAGCGCCGGGGATGCCTAGCATCACCTTGGGGATGCTCAGGAGGGACCATCTCACAGGGAAAGCCAGGATGGGTTCCCCAGCGGTATACAGCGCCGGGACGCCTCTTTGCTGGGTCAGCTGTACGCTTTACTAGTATACCACATTTAACATTTAACATTCATTTTGTCTTATGCTCACTCTTTTTTTACCATCTTGTATTAATGTAAATTTTTTTGTTCTTTCTTACACAGATTAAAAGTATGAAAATGATAATACACTACGGTAATGACAATTATAAGGTAAGCGTTTAGTACTTTTTACGTTACATGTCTATCAGATTTAACTTTTATTAGTTCTTTTTTTTAACCCTTAGTTTCCTGTCTTTGCTACTTCCTTCATTTCTTTTTCTATTACTTATTTATACTACTCTTTTCACTTCTTTTATCAGTCCCTCTTTTAACAGTAACTGTGTGTTACTCCCTCTATTTTTCTTTCTTTTCACATTACTCTCTGTTTATTAATTCGTCTTTTTTTAAAACATATTTTTTTTACTTCGCTCCCGGTTCGCGTACCCGAACGCTAACCGGGAAGCGTATCAATAGAAATAGAGGATGCTAGAGTGCTAAACATTCTAGCAATTTTTTTTAAAAGGGAAGGTAGTTCTGAAAAGAACTGTTTTTTTATTATTTTTGATGTTTTATATTTTTTTTGAATTTTTTTTGAGGAAGGAGAAACAAAAGTGATTTACTTCAAAGGGCTCAACAGGAGCAACAAAAAAAAATTACTTTCTAGGACGTTTTGGACATTGATGATTTTCAAATGATCTATTTATTAAAGTAATACTCATTTCTCCGCATGAAATTAATTTTCCACACTGTACACAAGTCAATCTCATCTGTCCAAAGTTCTTTTGCAGATTTGGAACCGTTTCCCTTGCCTCTGACTCACTTGTTGTTAAGTCATTGGTGGATGTTTTTGCCGGTCGGGGGTTTTCCACCAAATCTCGAAATTGCGCTTTTAGAATAAGTAAGAGGGTGCCAAGTCTCCATGTGCCGATGCATGGTATGATTACCAAAGCTATATTTTTTTTCGGTCCCTCTCGAGAGTGTTTTTTTGCAGATGAGGCAGGTAACGTACCTGGCATTAACTTTCTTTTCATGAGAAGGAAAAGAAAAAAATTGCCAGATAAAATTCACTTTCACACGGGACGTTCTTGGCATTTCTTTCAGAAAGCCACTTGTCCCTTGCTCCTGTTCCTCGTCTTCCTCTTCTTCTTCTTCCTGGTCGAAGATGACCTGGCTAGTCGGTCCTCTCTTCTTTGGTGGTGGGGGAGGTGGTGGAGATCCACCAGCTGCAGCTAATAGAAATGCCATGTCTTAGCAAACAAAAACAGGTCTTTCTCTCATTAAAATGAAAGTCGGAGTGAGGAAAAAAGGTGGGACTTTCATCATTTGAGAAAAGAAAATGTTCTAAACCAATGAAAAGTGTTTGTTTTACGTCATATGATCAAGCGTTCCATCATTAGGAAACTAAAAGTAAAATCAACCAATGAAAAGTTTTATTAACTAGTCACATGACCTGTTTTGCTTACGTTCCGCGTTCCGCGCCGCGCCTCGGATCGATTCCGGGGCTTTACGTTTCGCGGCTTGGTTCGTGTTCCAGAACGCTTCCGGGTGCGCTTACGCAGCACGTCATAAGGGGTATTACGTAGTAACGCGACATGTTGCGTTTACGGGACGCGTCACGATGTGCCTTTCTAAAGCGGTATTTGCACTAACGGAACGTTTACCGATTCGCGGACCGGCAACGAAACAAGAAAAAATAATTTAAACTATAATATAAATTGAATTAAAAAAATATAATACAAATATATATAAAATATATTTGTGAATTAGAATAAAAATATATGTTACAGCTATAGATATTAGCTTTTAAAAAACTAATGAAATTCACTGAAAAAAACGTAGGTTATAGACCATATATAGTTAGGGATTAGCATTTATAAAACCAAGAAAATTCATTGAAAAAACCATTGGTTATAGACCATATATAGTTAGGAATTAGCATTTTCAAAACCTTAATTTACTCGCACAAAACCATAGAAATTCGAATATATAGTTAGTTGCAATAACTATATATCGCGCACCCGCAATCCACTGCTGATGATGTCACATATTACATCATTCATGACATGGTCAGTGACATCACTGATGCCATCACTGATGACAACATCCAGTGACTGTATGTTTCTGTAAAATTAAAATATGTCTTACATATTGAAGAATGAGTGGATGTATAAAGTGTCTGGATGAAGGATTTAGTAGGTGCATGACTGACTGTATGAGTGAGTGATTAAATGTGTCTCACTGAGTGCATGGGTTAGTGACTAAACGGTCTTAATTTGTGCATCATTATGTCTGTTGTTCTGTAAACTGCTGCATGTGTTGATCAGTAGCTATATGAGTAACTATATGGGTTATTGATTGGTTGCCCAAGTATTTGTATGGGAGACTGAGAGTGTGTGTGGGTGGCTGGGAGGTGTATGACTCTGTGCATAGATGTGTGAGCAGTTGATTCACTAGATGTATGGGTTCAAAAGTGCATGTGGAAACAGCTGTATGGGCGGTTGACTGTGTGCATGAGTGTATTGGTGAGTGAATGGATATCTCAGTGCTACATGTCAAAGTAAGTACATATGTAAAACACAGTACATGTGAGAGTTGACATATATAAATAACTGTGCATAAGAGCCAGTGAATGTGTGAGTGGCTGTATGGATCATTGTGAACATGTATCAGGGATTGTATAAGAGAGTAAATATGTGTTAGTATATGTTTGAATAAGTAAGGTGTGTATAACTGTATAGTTGAGGAAATGGAGGTGTGATTGATTCTTTGCATCACTAACTAGGTGTGTGAGTAACTCCATGGATAAGTGACAGTCTGTGAGTGTCTGTTTACACTGATTGTATCTAAGGTTATATTAGAGTCGGAAGAGGTTCATCGTATTATCACATGAATGATATCATCAGTGATGTGATCAGTAATGTCAAATGAGATGTCATCAGTGATGTCATCAGTGATGTCATTTGAGATGTCATCAGTGATGTCAATTGAGATGTCATCAGTGATGTCATCAGTGATGTCATTTGAGATGTCATCAGTGATGTCATCAGTGATGTCACTGACCATGTCATGAATGATGTAATATGTGACATCATCAGCAGTGGATTGCGGGTGCGCGATATATAGTTATTGCAACTAACTATATATTCGAATTTCTATGGTTTTGTGCGAGTAAATTAAGGTTTTGAAAATTCTAATTCCTAACTATATATGGCCTATAACCAATGGTTTTTTCAATGAATTTTCTTGGTTTTGTAAATGCTAATCCCTAACTATATATGGTCTATAACCTACGGTTTTTTCAGTGAATATATATATACATATATATATATATATATATATATATCCAACAAAAGAAACGTGCATCTTCATCACGCTATACAGGCCACACCAGCAGTGCTTGAAAGTTGTTCTTTTTATTCAGAAAAATTACAGGCATGACGCGTTTCGAGTTAGGACAACTCTTCCTCATATGCCATTAGCTGCCATCTCCGTGGGTTCGTTAGGATTTTAAATAACGTAACTTGTAAGGACAGTGAAAAGGGACTGCAGTCCATTTCATCCAGTTAAAGGCACAGTTATTTATGTCTTTTCATCGCGCTGCTTTCAGCGATACAGCAGAGGTGAGTACTCTCCAATGTTCAAAGTTTTACAAGTAACTCCCTAGTGGTACAAATATAACAGTTCCCTCTGTTGTTGGTTTTCAAAGCGTCCTGTTAGTTTGTCAAGGACTACATTACCCATAATGCTCCATAACTGCCCTTCAATTCTACGCTGGTTTCCACTGCCGATTTTGGTAAAATCCAGATAAGTGCGATGTGCCCCGAGTGCAAAACATGCATTTAAATGGAAAGAGTTCCGTACCTCAGTCACATTGCACCAATTCAATTTTACTACCACGGGAGTTTCATGCAGCTTTTCTTCTTTTCCCCAAATTGTAGCCTCAAGTCTGTTGTGCTGAGGGGGAATCCTCGGCAAACCCTAGCTGCACCAAATGTCCATTCACCAAGTTCGGGCGGGCCCCTCCTGGAGGCCCTTCCAATGCAAACTCCGTTCGTGTCGTTTTTAGCAGCTGGAGGGCACCTTTTCAAAGAAGCGTCCCGCTTCAGGTTCCATGGATCTGACAAGTTAAAGTGCCTCCTCCTCACGGGTCGGGGTCTGTCTTGAGATGTGTCAGACATCTCTGTAAATCCAACAAAAGAAACGTGCATCTTCATCACGCTATACAGGCCACACCAGCAGTGCTTGAAAGTTGTTCTTTTTATTCAGAAAAATTACAGGCATGACGCGTTTCGAGTTAGGACAACTCTTCCTCATATGCCATTAGCTGCCATCTCCGTGGGTTCGTTAGGATTTTAAATAACGTAACTTGTAAGGACAGTGAAAAGGGACTGCAGTCCATTTCATCCAGTTAAAGGCACAGTTATTTATGTCTTTTCATCGCGCTGCTTTCAGCGATACAGCAGAGGTGAGTACTCTCCAATGTTCAAAGTTTTACAAGTAACTCCCTAGTGGTACAAATATAACAGTTCCCTCTGTTGTTGGTTTTCAAAGCGTCCTGTTAGTTTGTCAAGGACTACATTACCCATAATGCTCCATAACTGCCCTTCAATTCTACGCTGGTTTCCACTGCCGATTTTGGTAAAATCCAGATAAGTGCGATGTGCCCCGAGTGCAAAACATGCATTTAAATGGAAAGAGTTCCGTACCTCAGTCACATTGCACCAATTCAATTTTACTACCACGGGAGTTTCATGCAGCTTTTCTTCTTTTCCCCAAATTGTAGCCTCAAGTCTGTTGTGCTGAGGGGGAATCCTCGGCAAACCCTAGCTGCACCAAATGTCCATTCACCAAGTTCGGGCGGGCCCCTCCTGGAGGCCCTTCCAATGCAAACTCCGTTCGTGTCGTTTTTAGCAGCTGGAGGGCACCTTTTCAAAGAAGCGTCCCGCTTCAGGTTCCATGGATCTGACAAGTTAAAGTGCCTCCTCCTCACGGGTCGGGGTCTGTCTTGAGATGTGTCAGACATCTCTGTAAATCCAACAAAAGAAACGTGCATCTTCATCACACTATACAGGCCACACCAGCAGTGCTTGAAAGTTGTTCTTTTTATTCAGAAAAATTACAGGCATGACGCGTTTCGAGTTAGGACAACTCTTCCTCATATGCCATTAGCTGCCATCTCCGTGGGTTCGTTAGGATTTTAAATAACGTAACTTGTAAGGACAGTGAAAAGGGACTGCAGTCCATTTCATCCAGTTAAAGGCACAGTTATTTATGTCTTTTCATCGCGCTGCTTTCAGCGATACAGCAGAGGTGAGTACTCTCCAATGTTCAAAGTTTTACAAGTAACTCCCTAGTGGTACAAATATAACAGTTCCCTCTGTTGTTGGTTTTCAAAGCGTCCTGTTAGTTTCTCAAGGACTACATTACCCATAATGCTCCATAACTGCCCTTCAATTCTACGCTGGTTTCCACTGCCGATTTTGGTAAAATCCAGATAAGTGCGATGTGCCCCGAGTGCAAAACATGCATTTAAATGGAAAGAGTTCCGTACCTCAGTCACATTGCACCAATTCAATTTTACTACCACGGGAGTTTCATGCAGCTTTTCTTCTTTTCCCCAAATTGTAGCCTCAAGTCTGTTGTGCTGAGGGGGAATCCTCGGCAAACCCTAGCTGCACCAAATGTCCATTCACCAAGTTCGGGCGGGCCCCTCCTGGAGGCCCTTCCAATGCAAACTCCGTTCGTGTCGTTTTTAGCAGCTGGAGGGCACCTTTTCAAAGAAGCGTCCCGCTTCAGGTTCCATGGATCTGACAAGTTAAAGTGCCTCCTCCTCACGGGTCGGGGTCTGTCTTGAGATGTGTCAGACATCTCTGTAAATCCAACAAAAGAAACGTGCATCTTCATCACGCTATACAGGCCACACCAGCAGTGCTTGAAAGTTGTTCTTTTTATTCAGAAAAATTACAGGCATGACGCGTTTCGAGTTAGGACAACTCTTCCTCATATGCCATTAGCTGCCATCTCCGTGGGTTCGTTAGGATTTTAAATAACGTAACTTGTAAGGACAGTGAAAAGGGACTGCAGTCCATTTCATCCAGTTAAAGGCACAGTTATTTATGTCTTTTCATCGCGCTGCTTTCAGCGATACAGCAGAGGTGAGTACTCTCCAATGTTCAAAGTTTTACAAGTAACTCCCTAGTGGTACAAATATAACAGTTCCCTCTGTTGTTGGTTTTCAAAGCGTCCTGTTAGTTTGTCAAGGACTACATTACCCATAATGCTCCATAACTGCCCTTCAATTCTACGCTGGTTTCCACTGCATATATATATTCATTGAAAAAACCATAGGTATATATTCATTGAAAAAACCATAGGTTTCACACCAGTTATAGTTTGCTGACCATTTTACTCATACAAAACCATTGAAGTTCCCATGTTATAGTTAGTTGGACTCACTATAACTCGCGCGCCCGCAATCCACTGCTGCTGATGTCACATATTACATCATTCATGACATGGTCAGTGACATCACTGATGACATCACTGATGACATCTCAAATGACGCGTAAGCGCCCCAGGAAGCGCTCCGGTGCACGCAGCGTAAGCGCGTCAAGTCATGTGACCTTAAAATAACTCTTTTCATTGGTTGTTAACAGTTTTTTTTACAACTAATGAAAACCCCACCCTTTTCCTTCACTTCTTTTTTCACTTTAGTGAGAGAAAGGCCTCTTTTTTTTCACCGCTGCCGTCCCCAGCCCTAATTTTGATTATTTTTTTTTTTGCTCCTGTTGAGCAGTTTGCCATTCCCTGTTTTTGTTTTTGTTGAAAAAAACGAAAAAGGAAGAAAAAAAAAAGTTCTTTTTAGAACTACCTCCAATTCGCAAAAAAGAGCTGTATTCTTAAAAAAATGAAAAAGAGTAACTGAAGTGGAGTGCAGTGAGAGAAGAGAGGAAAATGAGTGAGAAAGCAAAGAAAGGGACGAGAGGGGAAGGGAAGTGAAGTAGGGGGACTGAAAGAAGGTGAGTGTGGGGAAGGAGAGTGAGGAGATGCGTCACTTTTACGCCGCTGGTGCGTCACTTTTTGTGACGCACCAGTGGTTTAAAAAATGCACCTTGTTGAGTCGTATTTACAAAGTGATGCATCTAGGTAGATGCGTCACTTTGTAAACCCCTGCGCCACATTATACCTGCGCCAGATGTAATGTATGCAAAGGGGGCGTATTGACGCAAGGAAGGGTCGTAGAAGTGACGCAGTGAAATCTATGAGATTTCACTGCGTCACTTTTAGGATGCCGTTGCATTAAAATCTTGCGCCTGCCTCACAGCAGGCGTAAGACTGATGCAGGCCCTTTCACATGGGGCTGGCCCCATGTGAAAGGATGCATTGCTGGAGTTGCGTCACTTTTGTGGCACACTCCAGCAATGCATCACTTTTGTGCTTACAGATAGGTCAGAAATACTGACGTATCTGAAATTCCTTGCGATATGATGCGTCATACATTAAATATGACGCTTCAGGAATGTCGCAAGGAGAGCGCACTGAGAAGTGACTCTACTTTATTTTTTTACTCTATTTTTTTACACTGTTTTTCCCCGTGGTGCTCTCTGGGTGCGCGTACCGGAGAGCGCACCTGGGAACGCTCCCAGCGCTTTCCCCACGAAAATTACAAAAAAAATAAAAACGTGTTTTTGCCCTTAAGAGTCCTTCTAGGCCCCCCTCTGAAAACCTAGCTGGTCAGGAGGTATCTACCCTGCCCCCTTTTAATTATTTCCCCCTTTATTTTTCACCTCTTGTGTCTCAATTCCATCGAGACACAAGATGGCGGACTCTCCGGACTGTTTAGAATGTTGACAAACACCCGACAGCCAATCAGCTTTCCGCTCGCGCACTCCTGTAGTGCGCCGGGTGCTCTCCCCGGTACGCGTACCGCTGAGCGCTTGGAGCGCGCCTATAGATATATGTGTTTTTGAAGTTAATTTTCAAGAAAACCACTGTAGCAATTTTCTCCAAATATAGAAAAGGCACATCTGCGTACCAGTCCCTACAAATTTGCCAAATTAAGCGTAATTCCGTTTAGCGGTTCGGGCTGTAGACTTGTCGAGACGTCCTATGGAAATTAACATGGGGAAAACACGTTTTGGGACCCCCCTTTTTTCTCAGCCCCCACTTCACGAATCCCCCCGAATCTTCCAGGGAAGAAGCAGAGCGGAGCTGGCCAAAATTTTGGAACATATTTATTTTACAGAAAGACACACATTCACTGGATGGTGTCATCAGTGATGTCATGAGTGATGTCACTGACCATGTCATGAGTGATGTAATATGTGACGTCATCAGCAGTGCATTGCAGGCGTGCAAGTTATAGTGAATCCAACTAACTATAACGTGGGAATTTCAATGGTTTTATGTCTGTAAAATTTCCAGCTAACTATAACTGGTGTGAAATCTATGGTTTTTTCAGTGAATTTAATAGGTTTTTTAAATGCTAATTCCTAACTATAACTGGTGTGAAACCTATGGTTTTTTCAGTGAATTTCATGGGTTTTTTAAATGCGAATTCCTAACTATAACTGGTGTGAAACCTTTGTTTTTTTCAGTGAATTTCAAAGGTTTTTCAAATGCTAATTTCTAACTATATATAAAGGGCCTCAAACCTATGTTTTTTCAGTAAATTTCTACGGTTTTTTAATAGCAAATGTCTATAGCTATGAAAGGTAATTTTTTTTAAATGTATCCTATATTGTATATTAATGTAATACTATTTCTTTTATGTATATTCATATTTTTTTTTACCCTGGAGCGCTGTCGGTGCGCGTACCGGTGAGCGCACCAGTAAGCACAGTATTTCGGCAAGCCCCGGTGCGCGTACTGGGGCGCGTCCCGTTAGCGCACCAAAAAAAATAATAATTAAGGAGTGAGCATGAGGAAAGGGGACAGAGAGAGTGGTGTTAAGAGAAAGAGAGCTAGAGGGAGGAACACAGAGGGACTGTGTAATAGATAGTAAGACAGAGAAAAGGTGTAAGAGGAAGTAACTGAGAAAAGGAAAATGAATAAGGGAGCGAAAGAAGAGAAGAAAGAGGAAGAAGACTAAAGCAGAGGTACTGGGAGAATGTGAGTGGGTGATGAAAGTAAAGGGAAGGAGAGTAAAGGATGGGGAATGAGGGGTAGTGACAGAACCAGAGAAAAGGAACAGCGGTGAGGGAGGGTAAGAAAAGAGCAGTGAGTGTAAGTAAAGAGGGGTGAAAGAGTTTGGATAAAAGTGAATAAGGGTAAGACATGGGGAGTGACAAAGAGAAAGGACAGAGAGAGTAAAGGAAGGAGTGACAGAAAGGGACTGAGTGAACCAGAAAAGAAAGGTAAGTGAGGGAGTGTGGGTGAGCAGGGGGACTGAAAGAAGTTGAATGTGGTAGGAAAGTAAGGAAAAGAGAAGTAAACATGGAGGATAAGAATAAGTGAGGGAAGCAGAGTAAGGAAACAGGGGTGAGGTAGGGTGAGAGAAAAGTAGTGAGGTTAAAGCAAAGGGTGATGACAAACTACATTTTTTTAGTCACACTTACCATATAATTAATGTAAACTTAATTACATATTTTTACTACACTTTGTATCTGTGAAAGAGAGAAGAAAAAATAAGATAAAATTAGTAAAATATATATTTTAAAATAGAAGAGACAGGTCAAGAAGTAAGAAATCATAAAAGTGTACTAAGAAATAAAGCAAGAGTGAAGGATACAGAAAGGGAAATAAAGTAATGTAGAAGGACAAAAAGAGAGAAAAAGAAATAGAAGGAGAGCAAATTACGAAGAGTAAGGCAGATAAATTCAGTGACAGAGAGGAAGAGAAGAAGAGAGAAATGAACTGAAGGTAAGTAAGATACTAAAAGAATGTGAGTTAGCAAAACTAAATCAGGAAAGAGGAGTAAGTAAAAGTGGAATGAGTGAGAGGGAAATGAGTCTGATTGAGGATCCATTTACAAGAAAGAGGAATAGAAGATGACTGAGAGTGAGTGAAGGGGAGTCACAGAATGAAGGGATGAAGGGAGTGAGGATAATATAGAAGGATTGAGGGAAAAGGAGTGAGGAAGTAGGTACACAGAGGGACTAAGGGAAGGACTGAGTGAATTGGAGTACAATGAGTGAGGAAAGGAAAATGAGTAAGGGAGCAAAAGAAGGAAAGAGCGGGGAAGAGGACTTATGGCTGAGATACCCGCCACCCCCTCTCAACACAATCCCCAAAGGAGGGAAACCGGAAACAGTTCTTGAAGTTTTTGGAAGAGGGAGGGAGTGACCCTCCCCGGCCGTATTTATTAAAACAAAAAATTAAAACATTAAACAGTTTCATATTAATGTACAATTTCATTACCACATTGCGATGTTTGGCTAACCTTAACAGATTCTCTAATACAGAGGTTCTCCTAGCTGAACTATCAACCTACAAAACATTTTCTTGAAATATTGAAATTGTACATCCTAACGTTTAAGGGCAAACGGCAAGGTCGTAACCGGTGTCAAGATCCCTAACCAGAAATACCCCCCCCCACTTGGGAGGGGCGACAGCACTGAGGCGTACCTCAAGTGCAACTACCAATTTCCCTTGACTTGACGGGGGCCCCAATAAACTCGACGCCACTTAAAGGTCGTTCGAGGACTCGTGTGAGTATCTAGAAGGTAGCGTAGACCTCCCCCCAAACCCCACACAACTTACCACATCTGCCGTCGCAGACGTCACTGGCCCCGGGAAATTCCCCAGGAGGGGGCTGTAACCCCTCCTACACAGGAAGGGGCCTTGACCGCCTTTCCTTTCCTTCCGGCGGCCCATCCTTAGAAGGGACCGCCTCCCCGTTGAGGGGCCAAAGGCCACCTCTCCCGAGCGCTCCCATCCGTGTTGGGTGACGCCCACTCATAGGGATCTTCCAATTACTGCTCACCGATCATGACCTTACCGCCACAGGCCGGATAGTTGACCGGCTATCCGGACCCCCCAAAAAGCTCCTACCTAAAGGTCATGCTTTAACGTTTTTAACCATGCTAAGAAGTCTCCTATGAGTAACTCATTCCCCACCCGAGACAAATGCACACCATCCCCCAAATACATACTGTCATCATTAATACAGCCATGCGGAATAGAATGCAGTGTCCCGGAACGGAACAACCTACTCACTTTGTTATTAAGCTTTCTAACAGAATGATTCAAAGCAGGAATAGAAATAGCCCCCCGCCACACCTTTCGTGGGATCATATGGGACCACGCAATTGTGCACCCCGGAACTCTCCTCGCCAACCAACTTACAGTGGAAAGCATTTCCTCCAGGAGAAGTCGTCTACCGGTGGTGACCAAATCATTGCCGCCTAAATGTACTATGACTATAGACGGCGGTGACCTCGTCCGCCCTAACAAATCCTCAAAATATGCTTGAAACTGGTCAATACAGAGACCGCCTCTTCCGTAGAAGGACACCCTGTACCCGTATTCCCCAGCTACGTGAATCATGTCACCTGCTTTGAATACGTCCGCGGCACGCCTCACGTATGAGTGGCCCACGACCCACACCTTCTTTTCCACAGCCGGTGATGTCTGACCGCTGGCCCGGTGTTGGGTCGACTGCATAGTCCGCCCCGCCTCGTAGGCTTGCGCAACTGAAAACCAAACAAAAACAAGAGGCGTGAGTACATCATTACAGCTTTACAACATGTGCAACCGCACATACCTCTTATAACAATTGGAGGACCAACGCCCCACTCGTTTCACTTGTTCAACATTAAGACCCCTGGCTGTAGCTTCCGTAGCAGCCCCTATCCGAAAGGAATGGGTCCCAAACTCGCCCGGGTTCAAGCCCGCAGCGGCAATTGACATCGCAAGCACCCGCTGAAACTGAAATTTCGTCAGTGGGGTGGCGTCCGCGTGTCTCAACAAGGTCCCCCCCCATAATGCCACCCTTCGTGCTAGGTAATCTTCTAAACACTTTACCGGACACATGGAGGACCCGGGAATCCTGCGTATGATTATGCAGTCACCCATCCCGTCTTGGTCGGTCTTGGACCTGACAAAGGAAACAGTCATTGCCTCTCTTCTGATCTGAACGTGTTCTCGGCACAAACCCCCCGCCACATCCTGTTTGTTCCTTGCCACCAGTTCGCTTACCCGCATCGCCCCATGAAATGCTAGCATAAAAGCGGCTCGAAACAACACCGCCTCGAACTGAGATGAACATGTGGCAGGGAGTGTAGCCAACAACTGGGCCAACCTATCCAAACCTATCGGGCGCCTCTCATCTATTCTGCGACCCTCAAGGCGTTGCCACCCACGCAGCGCTTTCTGTACAACGAAAGACGCTGTCGGGTCCTGGATACTATGGGCCCTGGCAACAAAGGAAATAGCAGCACGATGCCTATGGGCCGTAGCCACCGATTTCCCAGCCCTACGTAAGGACATCAGAAAATTCACTACCCAGTCCTCATGGCCCCAAAGCCCCTCTCTATCGGTCCCCAAAAAGGCTAAATAGGACCGAAACGCCCCTTCATATGCCTTCCTCGTCCTTGGTGCTAGACTCTCTCCCACGAGGTGATGAAGTTCGGGGCACCGAGAGACCAGAGAGCTTCGGGAAAGGGTGCCGGCTCTGGGTCCGCTGAGGGAAGGAAACCCGAGAAAGCCTGCATATTAAAACGAGACAGTGCATCAGTCGCCTGATTCATTACCCCTGGGACATGTTTTGCTCTGAATAGCACATTCAGTTGCATACACAGTAAAACAATTTCTTTGAGCAATCTTAAAATCAGTTTACATCGCGCTGCCTGACTATTGATGCACTCGACCACGGTCATATTGTCAGACCAGAATATCACAGAGTGATCTTTGAACCCTTCTGGCCAGGTTCTCAGGGCCACCAAAATGGGAAAAAGTTCCAGGAAAGCAATATTACTTGTAAGACCATTGTCATGCCACCATGTCGGCCACCTTTGTGCCGACCATTTTGTGCCGAAGATGGCACCAAAACCTATACTACCTGCTGAATCTGTCCATAGCCCCAGCTCTTCAGAGGACACGGCTGGTTTGTTCCAGATGACTCGACCATTAAAGTCCGCCAGAAATGCTAACCAAATACGCACGTCCTGGCGGACCTCAGCCGATAATCTCGTGCGATGATGGCCCTCCTTTAGGCCGACCATAGCTTGGGCAATTGAACGAGAAAAGGGGCGGGCCATCGGTATAACTCTCAGGGCAAAATTCAACTGTCCCACCAACTGCTGTAATTGATGCAGGGTAACTTTAGATCCATTTAGACACACTCGCAGGGCTGCCCTGAACTTCCACACTTTGTCATTTGGCAAACGAAAACAACCCTCTCTGGAGTCTAACTCGATCCCCAGAAACTCGAGGCAAGTCGCAGGACCCACCGTCTTACCTGGTGCCAATGGCACACCAAACTGCTTCATTAATACACAAAATTCGGCCAAAGCCCGGCCACATTCGAGATCCCCAGCTGCCCCAAGGAACAGAAAATCATCAAGGTAATGCATCACATGTTGGAAACCCGTCTTCTTTGTGAAGACCCATTGTAGGAAACTACTGAATTTCTCGAAATAGGCACAAGATATAGAGCACCCCATCGGCATACACCTATCCATGTAATAATAACCCTGAAACATGAAACCTAGGAGACGCTGGTCATCTGGGTGTACCGGGAGCAACCGGAACGCTGACTCGATATCTGACTTCGCCATCAGCGCCCCGGGCCCCAGGCGATTCAAAATGGCTAAGGCCTCATCGAAGGATGCGTACCGCACCGAACACACTTCCGGATCTATTGCATCGTTTACAGAAAGACCACGTGGAGCTGACAAATTATGAATCAGTCGGAACTCACCTGGGTCCTTCTTGGGGACCACCCCTAAAGGAGAACAAACAAAATTCTGTACCGGGGGTACACTAAACGGGCCGGCGACCCGACCTCGAGTAACCTCTTTCCGGATCTTACCCTGAACCACGGTCGTATGCTGCAGGACGGAAAGTTGATTTTTACACTTCTCCACACCCTGAAAGTCCCCTACCGGGATGCGGAAACCATACGAAAATCCGTTCCGCAGCACCCCAGCAGAAGTACGATCCGGGTATTCACTGAGCCAGGGAATCATCGCCAAGGTATCAATCGGGGTAGGTAAAGGCGCCCCTCGGACTACGTTAGACCTGTTTGGCGCCTCCTCTCCCCCCGTTATCACCCGTTTTTGCTCTGCACGTGGACTCAGGATGGGACGACCCGCACCCACTACATTCATGTTTAAATTTACACGACCCCTGGGGCCTGGTACATTTACCTCTGTTGAAATTGAAGCAGAACCCCCTTTTTCCTGTATTGCCGGCAGGTCTCGAGTAATCGTCGGTACTCGTACCTGACCGAAAGGGCGTCCCCCCATATTGGCGGGAGGATTCGCCAACATTACTTCCTACCAATGGCATTTTCAACATACCTGTCTCCTTCATTTTATCCCATGTCAAAGAATCATAACAATCCCAGGTTAAGCTTTTATTATGCTCTTTTGCCTTTCTAAAAAGATTATCGTAGCAGAACCAATGGTTACCCTGGTGTGATGTCGAGTACCCCATGATCCGTGACTGATAGGTCGGCAACTCGGAAAGCAACTCGGGCCTACGTTCCCCCAAGATCGACGTAAAAATTCCCCATGCATTGCCCCAATTGCCGATAGTCTCATTTACTTTAAAGGCGGCCATTTTTGCCCGCCAAACACTCGGATACATAAGATCTTTCTGACCCTTAACATGCTCCACCTCATAATGATCAACAAGCAACGAGAAGATGTTCACATATTCCCCCGCCCAAATCTTCTCCTTAATTGCCAAAGGCACATGTTGACCCAACCTTTCTCTACGAGAGGGTGCTGACTCATCCCTCGCAATCGGCAATGGCCGCTTACCTGCACCGGACGCTGCATCTGCGGTCGCAACCGTCCTTCGTGGCTTGTCGACTACTGCAGCCGGCGCGGACACCTTGGCTGCATCCCGTTTCTCGCGCAGTTGCTTCATCAGCGCCTGGGCCTCGGCAGCCGTGGCGCCCTCACTACTGTCGCCCAACCACGCTGCAAGTTGTGCTGCCAGCTCGGGCGGCATATCCTCCTTGGACACCGGGGTGACCACTACAGGAATTGGATTCCCCTCCGCCGGTACTGGGGTTGGCGCTTCGAGCGGGGTACAGGGAACCGGGGCGCCTCCCCCAGCTGGTCCCCTCCTTGGCCTCTTGGCTCTTCCTCCCGGAGCTGCTCCAGCCGACGGACGCTCCGGCCCCCCTTCCCCGTCTCTCTCCGCCACCCGTTTCTTCAGCTCAGTCATCTCCTTCATGAGAACCCGAACCATCTGTTCGGTCGTCATTCTCTTCCCGCCTTTCTTGGGCATTTCCCCGACAGAGTATCTGTAAGACAAAAGAAAGATTACAACGCTCAAAATTGGCTCTTCGTTCCGTCTCGAGCTCACGTGCAGCGAGGGGGTGCAGCTTCAGAGCACAGGAACAAGAGGATGTCTTCTGGTCTTGCGTCCCTTTTTATCCGTCTTCGGGGCGGGCGTAAACCCGCCCCTGCCTGCCCCGAGGGCGTGGCCAGCCGCGTCAGTGTCTAGGCCAGCCCACTCTAGGGCGGAAAAGAGCGCGCCCCGGCTACGCCGCTTCGGGCATACCAGCCGAGACGCGCCTCCCGCCCAAAATGGCTTCCCGGGGGGATCGAGGTACTCTGCCATACGTTCGGGGGGACCGAGTGGTCGCCCCTTTCCAAAAGCAGTGGTACTGAGAGAATGTAATTCGGTGATGAAAGTAAAGAGAAGGACACTGAAAGATAGGAAATGCGGGGTAGTAATGGAACTGGAGTAAAAGAACTGGGGTGAAGAATGATGAGAGAGGGGCAGTGAAGTTGTTGTAAGAGAAATGATAGAAGGTAGATAAACACAAGTGAGCATAACACAAGGAGAGTGAAGGACTGAGGACATAGAGGTAGTGAACGAAAAAAGAGGACAAAAGAAAGAAGCAAAGAAAGATAAGTGAGGGAGAATGGATGAGTTATAGTGACAGAGTGCGACAAAAGAGGTGAGTGAGTAAAGAGGAATTAGTAAAAGAGCAAAGGAGGAAAAGATGGAAAAAGGAAGTAAAGTAGAGAGACTGAAATCTGAAAAGTGGTGCAAGGGAGAGAGGGGATGCAGACAGTTCAAGTGGAATTGAGGGGTTGTGAAAGAAGTGGAGTAAAGGAAAGGGGATGAAACAGAGTGAGAGAAAGGCAGTGTGAGTGAGTAAAGAGAGCTGAAAAAGGGTGGAAAAGGAAAGTGAGTGTGAGACAATGGGAATACAATATAAATGACACAATACAAACTATAGAATAACTTGTTCAACATGTTAGATAGTTTATTTTTGCTGTTCTCAGAATATATTGAATTTCACTAAAAACAGTGAGTTGAAACTATTCATCATATGACAGCGGAAAAAAAAACACCATCTAAAAGATTATGTTAAAAAAACCCATATAAACTTACAAATCATATATGTACACTAATCTTTGATTCACTTACTTTTCCTTGAGGCCAAATAGTAGATCGTGAAAGTCCTTTTCGTTGGAAAATACTCTGCTGTTCTCTAAAACTTGAATTTCATCGACTTTCTATTAAAAAAGCTATAAGAACATCTGAAATATATCTCAATGTTTTCATTTCCTCCTTGTGTTAAGTCATGACTCTTTGCTCATTCCTTCACCTTTCCTTACGGCCAAATAGTGTCAGATATATCAGTATGTTTTCAAATTACTCAAATCAAACTCTGAAATTACCGTTTACCTGATGTTATGAAAGAAAAGGTCATACAACATTTTCACAATGTTTAAATATTCATATTCTCATCTTTGGATCACTCATGTTACACATTTCCTATAATACTGATAACACTTACTATGAGATCCACTTACAGTATCTATATGAGAACTGGATTTTTTATATTATGTTGATCACCTTTACTCACAATATAATTTTAAACAGTAGACTAACTTTTATTAACTGCTCCCGTCCTCATAGGCCAATTACCTTTACTTAAAGTTTGGTTCTAAAAACACTAGGTAAGAATTTTTTAAGTCAAAAGGCAAACGTTGTTTGAAAGTCAAATGAGTATCATTGCAGTAAGTCCAACCTTTTCGACATTTTAAATAAGCTGTATAATGCCCTGATGTTGTCGAAGGACCGTCATGATAAATAATAGCTACAGTTGCAAAGGTTCTTCTTGAAATTGATAACTGAGAAGCCACAAAATTTTTAATACAAGTTGTCAATTTAGTTCCCTCAGGTCTACATCATTGGAACATTAAAATGACATACTGACCATAAGTTTGTATAAATAATGTGGACAGCATTGGACACTTACATTGGGTACACACCATATTATGATCAGCTGCTTTAACTAGATTATTAAAAGACACTGATTTTCAGTCTGGTAAAGTCAAATATATAAATCTTTCAGTGTCTATTCTAGTAGTACTTGATAAACTACAATTGTCGCAGTCATGCTGCCATTGATAAGAAAGGCTAAAATGATTGTCTACATCTACACCTTCATCTTCCAAAATACCAAACATATACATTAAAAATTCCTGACAATCCTCCTGAATGTTCTGTGAATTTTTTTTTTGACCAGAACATATGTCTAAAAGATTTCGAATTTCTGTAACACTTTCTACTTTTGCTCTATCACTGCTACATTTCTCAAACACAGAATTCAATAAACCGCAGAATCTTTGATCCCGATTTTCAACAATCTGTTCTTGTAAAGTTTGAAGAAAAAAAACAACATTAACCACTACATTAGCATAGCAGGTGACACCAGAACTTTTTTCAAACTGAAATCCAACAACATCTTCAACAGAATCCTTTTTCTTTCTGCTTACAATTACAGTTTCATCTACTTTTTGTCTTTTTGCTACTACCTCACTGCAATTATTCTCATTTCGTCTTTTTCTGCCTAACACACTTTTTTCACCAGAGGATATTGAGGCAAATGTGGAGCATACTCTCTTCTTAACCTATTGTATTCTTTAACACAATCTAGATCAGCACAAATCTTTGTCTCATCACACTTAATCAAGTACAATCCTGATAAAGTTCTGACTCGTGATAATGCCACATATGCCATACCCTCTTTAAACAAAGAACTTCCAATGTTCACCAAAGCACTATCTACACTTAAACTTTGAGATTTATGAATTGTCACCGCATATGCCACACAAACAGGAAACTGTTTTCGGTGAACATATAAGTCTTTTACAAGCAAAAATCTAGCAGAACAACAACTGATTTGTTGTACTTGCTCAATGCCATCAAATTAATTTTTTTTTAATTCAATTCCATCTCTATTTCTATAATTCACAAAATCAACAACATGACCCATTGCTCCATTTACCAGACCTCTTTCAACATTTAAATTCCTTCTCAAAATGATACGACAATTTAAACACACATTCAGAGTCTTTTCAAAACCAGCAGTTTTAGATATACTCTTCTCTAATGAATTCAATTTTGATTTCAAACTTTCTGACAAAATAATTGTTGCTCCCATATGCTCTATTTTATATATTGCTTCCAGTTTCACAATCTCTTCATTTTCTAACTTTAACATTTAGTTGTTGAAGATGGAACATTCTAGCAGAGTTGGCATCAAACATATCCCAGATTTGTTTTCAGTAATTTTCTTAAAAATATTCTCTGGAAGAATGTTTTCATTTGGATACAAATTTGAAATTAATCGTGCATGTAAAGCTTCTTTCCCATGCTCACTTACTTTTCAGATTCTTACATCTTGTAGAATATTTTTATAATCTTTATCCTTTGCCTGTCGCATATTTTGAAGCAGTTCTGCATATTTGAAATTTAACCATATATTAACGTTTCCAATGCTTCCTAGGGACTTCCTGGTATCTTCATGCGTGAGCATTTTAAACACTGGTTGTCCTTTTACTGGAGTCAACTGCAGTAGATCTCCAAAAACAATAATGTGTTTCCCTCCAAATAACACATCATACTCTGGTCTAAGAATTTCTTGCATTCTCAAATGCACAAAAGCAAGCATTAGATTTGAGACCATGCTTACTTCATCAATGATAAGAAGTTTCATTTTCTTCAGGACTCTGGAAACTTCAGAACACGCATCTCCAGATAGCTTGTTGTAATGCAATTTATTATCATGCTCAACTGGTAGCATCAGTTAACGATGTAGAGTAATCCCTTTAATGTTATGTGCTGCCAGTCCAGTTGGAGCGGTTACAACATAAGACAGCGATGATTCAGTCCTTTTATACAGATAAGTTGCAATTGCTTTAATCAGAAAACTTATTCCAGTTCCCGCTTCTCCACTTACGTACAGTCGGACAGGCTTAAATGATGTACATCAGCACTCTTTTTTCTCCTGACTGAATCTATGTTCAATCTGTTCTGTGACTTCGTCATATATCTTTTTCTGCTCAAAGTTTAGTTGCTTCAGCAAATCTTCTAAGTTAACTACATCCTCTTGAGCTTGTTCCATAGCTCTTTTCACCTCATCCATGGCAGTGGCAGGTTCATTTTGGATAATTGGTCCTCCTAGTGGATCCTAACTCAATGAAGTAGAACTCTGACTGTCTTGAGAACTGTCTCTAGCAATCTCTTCAGCATTTGTGGCTTCTTGCTCTATTTCTTCGTTCAACATTGGCAGATAATTTGGAAAAATAGGACATTCTATGGTATCCTTGGTTGCATTAAAAGAATCTTCGTAACAGAGAAAATCTCCAAGTAGTTCCTCTTCTATACGCCATGGCTTCACAACTCAATTTTCGATGATTAATCAAATGGCCTTTTCTCTGCTTCACTAGACATCCTTCATACCCAATGACAGCATATTTTCCATTATTGATATCTTCTGTGATGTTCCTCTTATAACTATAGTTTTGCAGAACTTCATACAAAGAAGTGTTCTCAAGATGACTACTTCTATTTGGATAGTATGTATCCAACATGTTTGTCTTCAAAATATCTGTACTGTTTGGTTCTTTCTCCGCCAAATACTCAATTTCTTGTACAGATTTCAAAACTCGGTTTCGTGTTGCAGCAAGACCTAGACTCACCCAAATGATTGTTCTAGATTTGGCATTGAGACTTGCTGATGATAACCGATCAGAACATTCATATGCTCCAATTTCTCGATGCGACAACATCTTCAGACTGAAACTGTATAATTTTCTACTTATACTCTTTTCATGTGAAATGTCCTCACACATTTCCTTCAGTTCTGTCTTTTCTTTTTTTGTGATGTAAGATGTCGCATATCAAGCCACAAAACTGAATATCCATTTTAGCATTCCACATGGACAAAATCACTGGGTTGTAGTCGTTCATGTACTTGGACTCTTCGTTTCTTTTTAAATTGTATGTATTTTTTGGTGATTTCCTCGACACAGTATGTTGCAGAGAAGACATCAAATTATTTACTCTTCCTTTAGAAATCACTGGTCGTGGAAACGCAAAACGACATTTTGTGTAGAACTTGTCCTTGTTTCTGAATTTTCTACGACAGTACTTTCCACAACGATGGGATTGAAAGCGTAAAACTTGTTGCCTTAAACTGTTTTCTTCAGTAGTTTTCAGAACAGCACATGTTTAATACTCTTCAATGAAACTAGACACTGTGTCATCCGAATCAGTTCCAAATTTGGGTGCATCTTTAATCCATAACAACATATTTTTGTGAGGAGCACCTCTCGCTTGATACTCCTTCCTTCAAAAGAAATCCAAAACCTCTCCAAGGGGAGGATTTTTTTTGTTGGTAATAAAAGACATCATAGCTTCAAATCTATGATTGAAATATCTGCATACATTCACTGGATCCAAAGAACACAGTTCTCCAGGTGTTTTGAATTCTATATTTTGTATGTTTCCATTTGCCTCTCGTAGAAATTGAAGTAAGTCGTCCCATGCATACTCAGCACAGCTAAGAGAGAGGAACCATGTAGGAGTTCCAAAGTTTCTTAGCATACATTTCAATTCCTCATGATGATGGAACCAATACTCGTTTGTCCCACGCTGACATGCCATGAGATTAATTAGCTGAGATTCCAAAATACTGTCTTGCAGATTGACTTTCTCCATAAAGTCCCTCGCCGAAACATTTTGCAGATGCGCTCCAATTTTCAGTATTTGGTTAACTGCATAAGAAAGCCCAGACAAGTCACTTTCATACAGTAGATGAAACAAATACGGAATGCATTGACGAAACCTTGGATCTTCAGCATATATTCTTAAAGTCCGGTATTCAGCTGCAGGAATTTGAACTGGTCGATCATCATATCGTCCACCTTGACCTGTTGGAAATAACTGTGGAAAACAACGAGCTTCCAAACTTTCTTCCCATACACTAATGGGACTTACTTTTGCTGCTTTCATCTGAAACAAGTCAATTGCATTCCCCATTACTTCTTTGGAATGCAAAGGATGAACAGTATAATGTTCATATATTTCTTCACTTCTAGACACATCAACTATTTCAATTTGGCCTACTGAACAATCACTGTCTTCTTCTGTAGCTGTTTCCTCTGCTCCAACACATACATGTTTGTAGTACTCATTGTTTTTGACCAAATACAACGTTGCCTTTTTGACTTTCCTAACATCCACTAAATCTTGCCAGATTTTCTTACTCTTTGTCGGAACCCCATTAACTAGAATAACCAGAGGATCCTCTTCTACTCTTTCTACACCAATTGTATCAATATTTTTCTTGACATCTAGAGGCAAATAAACAACTCTTCCCTTTAATCCTCTTTGTAAATCTGAAGGAGGCAATTTCCCTATCTTAGGCTCCATGCGAACAATAGCCTGAAAAGGATGGACACATTGAATCAAAATAGATTCATAAGAATTTAAATCCATCAATTCAGAAGGAATATCTACCAATTGAAGATTATTATGAACAGCTCTAGCAGGCATTCTGTTTTCATTGAATTTTTTAAAACAATAATTACAAATACGCTGATCAGAACTCAAATCAAAAGAATTCTCCACCAACAAATAAGTTACAAAATCATTCCATTCACTATTGTTTTCCATTTCACTTTTTGCATATAAATCAACTAACCTAGTCTAAATCTTATAATGAGTCAGTTGACAACACACACAAGTAAAATTAGGCCTTTCACTTGATTTCACCTTAAACTTGGTAATTTCCTCGTCAAACTTTTCTGTACTTGAAATCTGTACATTGTCTTCCACATTACCATCTATTACTATATCTATTTCTACACTGTCTTCTTTGTCCCCAAAATAACAAAACTCAATTTCTTCACAAATGCTCTTCACATCTAATTCAGATCCATGCAAAAGAGCACTGTTTAACTGTTTAAGCTTAAGTGCTGGACTTTTTGCATAATACAACCTTCTCACTAATTTCCTCACTTTATTATGATGCACTGCTAACATCCTAAAATGATGAAAAACACTCTGACATACTTTTCTAGAAAGACAAGCCAGTGAATGCCCATGCAAACCTTTTTTTTCTTTCACTCTGCAAGGATCTAACTCTTGCAACATCTTCATTTTCTGTTTTACACTTTTCTTACTATATGTATGTAAGAAATTACGAAGCAAATCGATTGAATCATGTCGCACACTACAAATACTACTACACTTCCATGGGTACACTGGACCCTTAGTACGTCTCCCTAAAACTTCATCAGCTAACACCTCTTCTGCATCTCTAGACACAAGTTTCTCTTTTTCCATCGGACAACCGTCTTTCACCTCATATGCTCGACCACTGGTGTCAACTGCATGTACCAAATCATTCTCCTGGAAGTTACTCTCCTCATTAAAAAATGGCTCAGAACTTGAACTATGCATCCATTCTCCAGAAAAAACTTCACAAAAATTAGTCCGATTAAATATTCTTTTCCATCTACTGTTCGATTTGAAAACATCAATTGCCTTGTTAAGTATCCTAATTCTATTAATTACTAAAATAAATAATTTTTTCTTAACTTCGAAAGCCTGATCAACAATCTTCTCTACACTTTTCTTTTTCTTGTAGAAAGCAGCTCTCTGTTTACCTTTCTTCATATTTTTTAACAAATTTAAAACTACCCTATTGCAAAACATTCGTCTACGAATGTCCCTAAATTTGTTTTGCCCTTTATTACTATACATACTGTTCTCTCCTGGTCCAGTAGTAACACTTTTGGGGGGCCTCTCCTTCCTTTTCAAATTTGCTCTCTCCTTCTGTATATTCACATTCCCATTACCATTTTTTTTTGCTCTACATTTGTTCCGAAAAAAAGACTTAATTGTCTTACCAGGAGCTTTTTGGTTTTTTTTTGAAGTACTTGTTGTAGGGGAGTGATTTAATTCCGTTGCTGTTTTTGATTTTTTCCGTATGGCATCTTTCCTTCTCCTCTGCCTTGAAGGCATATTTCCTTACTTTTGAATTGTTGATTTCAATCTGTGGTAAAGAAAATAATAACACATTATAGACCACTATTAGCAAACAACAAAGGAATGACAATAAGCAAACGATATAAACACTAGTTCACAACATATCTAAGTTTATTCCACAGCAACTATATAACTAGTAGTAAGACAGAGAAAAACAGCTAGACGGAGTAACACAAAGAGACAGACAGAGTCAGACAAAGAAACAGGTAGAGGGAGTAAAACATAGAGAAGGAGTAAGACAGAGAGAGTGTATAATATGTTGTAAGACAGAGAAAGGATGTAATAGGGAGAGGGAGTAAGTCAAAGAAAGGGAGAAAAAGAGTAAATCAGAAAAAGGGTGTAACAGGGTGTAAGACAGAGAGAGGGCATTAGAGAGGAAGAGGATGTAAAAGAGACTTAAACAGAGAGAGCCTGTAAAAGGGAGAGAGAGAGTAAGCTTGAGAGAGGGTGTAAGAGGAAGTAAAAAAAGAGAGAGGATATAACAAGAAGTAGGTCAGACAGAGGATGTAACAGGCAGAAAGGAAGAGAATAAAAAAGTCAGAAAGAGGGAGAGAGGGTGTAAAACAGACAATAGGTGTAATAGGGAGTAAGACAGGGAGAGAATGTTACAAAGAAAAATGTTGTAAGACAGAGTAAATCAGGAAGAGGATGTAAGAAAGAGTATGATTTAGAAATTGCTGTGAAAAAGAGAGAGAGGGAATAAATCAGAGACAGGGTGTAACAGAAAGTAAGTCAAAGAGAGAGTGTAAAAGAGTGTAACAAAGACTCAGGATGTAAAAAGGAATAAGTCAGAGAGAGGGTGTTAGAAGTGGACAGGTGGAAAAATAATAATAATGCTTGGTAAAGAAATGTTGATGCATAAAGGAATTGTATTTTGAAAATAAGTGACGATTCAGTAGTGTAATAAAATGCCTGTACATATGACCTGTGCACTGTTTTTTTATGTTATTTAAAAAAAGATTTCTGGCACATGAATTGGTTTTACATTATTGACAAAGATTACATAGTATCTGCATTATTAAAAAAATATATTAGCACATTTCACAATCATGTCACCTGTGTTTCCTCAGATTATTAAACAGATTGAGCAGATCCAGGGGTGCAGAGGAGGTGAGGACTGTGTCCAATAGTGCAATGGACAAGACTCACCTCTTTGACCCTTGGGCAAGCCTCACCTCCTCTGTGCCCCCAGGAAGGCCTCAATGTATTGGGTATAATTGATGGTGATAAGGTGCAGATGAGGTGAGGCCTGACCAGGAGTGCAGATGAGGTGATACCTGTCCAGGAGAACAGAGGAGGTGTGGCCTGTGTCCAAGAGTGCAATGGACAGGACTTCATAAAGCCTCTCCCCCACTGCACTCTTAGACACAGGCCTCACCTCCTCAGCACCTTTCACAATCATAAAAGCCATTTGGGCTTTCCTCACCTTCTCTGCACCTTTCGCAATCATGTCAGGTGTATTTCCTTAGATTAGGAATCAGATTGTGCTTTTTTATTGTTGCTTTCTGTTATGTTTTTTGTTAATGCTTGAAAAAATTATTTTGCTGCATAGAGAAATTGTATTTTGTAAAAAACTGAGGTTTCAGTAGTGAAATTGTTTGCTTGTACATATGACCTGTGCCCAGTTTTTCTTAATGTTAATTTAAAAACGATTAAGGGGCAAATGAATGGCTTTAGCATTTTTCAGAAGGATTAGAAAGTGTCTGCATGATTAAATCAATATATTTGCAATTTTCCAAAACTTGTCTGCTGTGTTTCCTAAGATTAGGAAGCACATTAAGCTTTTTTATTCTTCCTTTGTATCATATTTCTTGATAATACTTGGTAAAGAAATGTTAGTGCATAGAGGAATTGTATTTTGTAAAAAAGTAAGGTTTCAGGAGTGTAATGAAATAAATGCTTGTACATATGACCTGTGCTCTGTTTTTTAAATGTTATGTAAAAATTGATTTACAGCACATGAATTGGTTTTACATTATTCACACGGTTTAGATACTGTGTACATGATTGCACGTTTCACCTGTGTTTCCTCAGATTAGGAAGCAGATTGTGCAGATGAGGTAAGGCCTGTCCAGAAGCGCAGAGGAGGTGAGGCCTGTCCAGGGGAGCAGGGGTGGTGAGGCCTGTGTCTAAGAATGCAGTGGACTGGACTTCATGAAGCCTCTCCCCCACTGCATTCTTAGACACAGGCCTCACCTCCTTTGCACCCCTGGACAGGCTTCTCTCCCACTACACTCTTGAACACAGGCCTCGCCTCCTATGCACCCCTGTACAAGCCTCACCTCATCTGCAACCCTGAACAGGCTTCACCTCATCTGCACCCCTGGACAGGCCTCACCTCATCTACACCCCTGGACAGGCCTCACCTCATCTACACTATTTATTCCTTCTCAAAAATGTAAAAGCCATTCATTTGCCCCAAAATCGTTTTTCGCATCACATTTAAGAAACACAGCACAGGTCCTATGTACAAGCATACAATTTCACTACTGAAACCTCACTATTTCACAAAAGACAATTCCTCTATCTTGCATATGTTGATATCAAGCATTTCCAAAAAACATGCCACAAACCAACAAGAAAGAACCTCAATCTGCTTCCTAATCTGAGGTAACGCAGGTGACATCATTCTAAAAGGTTCAGATATATTTTTTTAATCTTGCAGACACTATGTATTCCTTCTCAAAAATGTAAAATCCATTCATTTACCCCAAAATTGTTTTTTAAATAACATTTTAGAAACACAGCACAGGTCCTATGTACAAGCATTCCATGTCACTAATGAAACTTCTCAATTTTACATAATACAATTCCTCTATGCAGCAAAATCTTTTTACCAAGCATTATCAAAAAACATAACACAAACCAACAAGAAAGAAGCTCAATCTGCTTCCTAATCTGAGGTAATGCAGGTGACATCATTGTAAAAGGTTAAAATATATTTATTTAATGAGGCAAACACTATTAATTCTTTCTCAAAAATATAAAAGACATTCATTTACCCCCAACATTTTTTTCAAATAACATTTTAGAAACACAGCACAGGAAGGTACAAATATATTTATTTAATGAGGCAGACACCATTAATTCCTTCTCAAAAATATAAAAGCCATTCATTTACCCCAAAATCGTTTTTTAAATAACATTTTAGAAACACAGCACAGGTCCTATGTACAAGCATTCCATGTAACTAGTGAAACTTCTCAATTTTACATATTACAATTCCTCTATGCAGCAAAATCTTTTTACCAAGCATTATCAAAAAACATGACACAAACCAACAAGAAAGAAGCTCAATCTGCTTCCTAATCTGAGGTAATGCAGGTGACATCATTGTAAAAGGTTAAAATATATTTATTTAATGAGGCAAACACTATTAATTCCTTCTCAAAAATATAAAAACCATTCATTTACCCCAAAATCGTTACTTTAATAACATTTTAGAAACACAGCACAGTAAGGTTCAAATATATTTATTTAATGAGGCAGTCACTATTAATTCCTTCTCAAAGATATAAAAGCCATTCATTTACCCCAAAATCGTTTTTTAAATAACATTTTAGAAACACAGCACATGTCCTATGTACAAGCATTACATGTCACTACTGAAACTTCTCAATTTTACATAATACAATTCCTCTATGCAGCAAAATCTTTTTACCAAGCATTATCAAAAAACATGACACAAACCAACAAGAAAGAAACTCAATTTGCTTCCTAATCTGAGGTAACACATGTGACATCATTGTGAAAGGTTCAAATATATTTATTTAATGAGGCAGACACAATTAATTCCTTCCCATAAATATAAAAGCCATTCATTTACCCCAAAATCGTTTTTTAAATAACATAAAGGTTCAAAAATATTTACTTAATGAGGCAGACACAATGAATTCCTTCCCGAAAATATAAAAGCCATTCATTTACCCCAAAATCGTTTTTTAAATAACATTTTAGAAACACAGCACAGACCCTATGTACAAGCATTCCAGGTCACTACTGAAACCTCACTATTTCACAAAAGACAATTCCTCTATGCAGCTAAATCTTTTTACCAAGCATTATCAAAAAACATGACACAAAGCAACATTTAAAAAACACAATCTGCTTCCAAATCTTCTCCATAGAGCATACAAGTCTCTATCTAAATTAAATGAATCATTACTCACCTTTACAAATGCTTTGGGAGATTGAGAACAGTGTCAGACACACACACCAATTTTTCTTTAGCAGAGCAAAAGGTATGCACTCCAGACACTGCAACCATGACTGGCATGGTAAACCTCTAATTCTACACACATATGCCTCATTTCAACCAATTAAAACTCTTCCCTCACTATTTTCAAACCAACACCCTTCCCCCCTCAGCCCTTTCAGCCTGTTACCATAGCAACTCCCTCCTCACTGAACTCTCAGGTTCAAAAGTTTATTCTACAATGTTGCAAATCAACTCAGCAAGGATGTTTGACCTCTCAATACACCAGCTTATCCGGTGCAATGTTTCTTTAAATGATTTTTTCTTAACCATACAAATTGCTTCTTTCACAGAACACAACCATGCACCCTAACTTTCATTTTTAAACTATCTGAATCCACCAATCATTGCTTGTGATTCAAGAGCAGTGAAACTCCACAGTTATTTTTTTGTAAACTCCTACTGTTCCAACTGCCATTTCATTCCCACACTTCAGCTGACTGCACCAGAACCTTCTCTCACCATGTATTCTGTCTGGATTATTGGACATAGCTATATCCACTGGGCTCAAAGGTATGCAGCTATCAGAAATTTTCACAACCTTGATTTACCAAATGTGGACATCAAATGGATTGGCCAGAGAGGATTGAAATGACTTGGGCACTTTGACTGGGGTAGGTCTGGAAATGCTTTTAAAGGACACCTTTGGTCAATTGATGGCACTTTTTCCACAAATTGCCTTGGCATATTCCAATATATGTCAAAGACAGAAATGGAAGTGGTCCAATCAATTTTGTCCACAATTTGAGAAAGCACGGAAACATGTGAATAAATCTGTTTCTGCTTACATGAGAGACTATGGAATGGGTTCAATATACAACAATAACTTGTGTTACAACATGCACGATATCTACAGAGGAGATGGTGTGCACTTCTCAGATGAGGGGAATTTTTTTTTTTTTGCATATATGTACCTCCTAAACTCTCCTCAGAAAACCTAGAGGGTCAGGGTGTGTCTGTCCGTGCCCCCTTTTACCCATTCGCAACGTTGTTTGTCCTCCATCTTGTTTCTTAATTCTACCAAAACACAAAATGGCGGACTCCCGTAGCGCCACCGGTGCGCGTACCGGAGCGCGCACCGGAACGCGCTCCCAAAAAATGTGGGAAGTTAATTTTCTTAAAAACCACTGGAGACACTTTCACCAAATATAGAATAGGCCCTACTACATAGCAGTCCCTACCATTTTCCCAAATTTGATGGTATTCCATTGAGCCATTTAGGCTTTAGCCCTGTCTAAATATCCTGAGGTAAATTACATGACAAAAACACATATGAAAGTGTTAGAATTTACAACCAATTAAAATGTTACTTACATTTTGTACTTTTATGTGCTGACATTTGATTGGTTATGTACATGAATATATATGAAAAATGAGAGGGAAACACAGCCATTTTGACTGATACTACCTGCGGTACATTTGAAAAGAATTTTTACCGAAAACTTCAACTGCTTTGAAAAAGGTAAGTTGTTAATTTGGATGGGGAACTATGTTGTGCACTTTAATTTAATTTGGGAAAACGTTTTCTGATAGTTATATACTGTCCCTCTGTAATAGTTATAGATTGAGATAGGCTTCTCTGTTATAATTATGGATTGAGTTAGGCTTCTCTGGTATAATTATGAATTTACTTAGGCTTCATCACATGCACTTTCTAATAGTTCTACTTCCTGCCTGAAACCATACACTACCCAAAAATTACTTCACTGTTAAAAACTCAGAAGTGTCTGTATGAACTTAAACCCAAAAGTACCCTAACTCTACTGATATAGCTATTTTTTCATGCAATTTACAGAAAGAAAATGGAAGGAAAACAACAATTAAATGGTGGGGGAGGGTCATCACCGAGACAAGATGGCGGCCGCTTGATCCCGAGTGAGCGTCTCCCCTGTCTGTTCCTGATGGAATAAGGTCATTCTGAGAAAACTGAGGGAGAATATTTGCGAGAGGTGAAGAATAAGGTGAGCTATCGGTCTGTGTAGTTACCTGAGAGGCTCATGTTGATTTTACGGCGGTATTCCAGTGTTTCGGTTCGGGCGGCTCGGCTGGCAGCAACCTTCCTCCGGAGTCGAGCACACCTGTGGAAGGTGTGGTCTCCGAAGAATCTGTGTACGAAGCAGGAAGCTGCCGTGCTCGGCAAGCCGGGTGCTCGTATGCCGCCGCCGCGCAAGAACGGGAAGATCTCTGCCGGTGCGATGGAGGAACAACCGGCTGTCACTCGGAAAGGAGTGCCGGCGCCCGTTTTGATTCCAGAAAAGGAAAAGACTGCTAAAGCGGAGAGAACCGGCCCTAAGGCTTTACCAGTGAGTCTCAAGAAAGGTGCAATTAAGGAGAGAGGAATGGAAAAACCACAACCCCCAGAAAACGGGGGCGAGGACAGTAAAAATAAAGGTCCGGGGGACAGGCAGTGACTTTTGCCGGCGCTGGACGGGGAAGAGTGGCAGTAATCCCTGGGATGTTTTCCGGGAAGGGGTCCGGGAGCAAAAACCAACATCAGAATGTCAAAGTACTCACTGGGGGGGCAGAAAAGTGCAACAATGATGAGCAGCCCGTGTCAGAAAAAGGGAAGGGGGCGCAAGTTTATACAGCAGAGCATAATGGTTTATTGAAAGATACGAGAAATACAGTGATCTTGGGATCAGGGCTAGAGATAAAACAAGGCACTGATGCTAATACGGACTTTCAATCAGTAATGTCTGATGTGGTTGTGCCTGGAGAAATGAAGGAATCATCAATGTCACCGACAATTTAACACAGATCCTCGAAAGTGACCAGAGTGAAACTTCTAAGTTTTCCTCTCCATCTGGAGGAAAACTACATTTAGGACTAGCAGGGGGGTCCAATGAGGCTCAGGAAGGAGACAGTTTTTTCTCGGTCCCTGAAGACTCCGAGACCACCGCAGACTCAACTGACTCTGCTGATGGGGACGCAATGTCTGGAGATGAAACTGGTAGTCCCCCCAATACCGGAGATACATTGAGGAGGTTGACCCCTCGACGTACTAAAGCAAGGAAATTCATTCAACAGGGAGGCAGGGCACTAGACAGCGATGGCTCCGAGGCTGGTAATAACAATCTTCAATGGGACCATCTACATGCTACCACTTCTCTAGCCGGAGTAGATGGTCCGAGTGTTCAGGAAGAATTGGGAGGGGCGGCGGAAACATCTCCCCCCAACTCTGTGATTTATGCAATGCTGAAGTCCATCCAAAGTGAAGCGCGGCAAGAACATAAGCGAGCCCAGCTGGCCACCATGAAGATACAAGGGGCTATTCGTAAGAATACAAAGGCGTGCATAGAGGTTATTGCCAGAACAACTGCCATGGAAGAGCGGATAGTCGGGCTTGAAGCTGGATTACAGTGTGCGGAACAGAAAACCACTGCCAACAACTACAAGCTAACAGATATAATGTGGAAGTTGGAAGATTCCGAGAATCGTTTACGTAGAAATAATTTTAGACTGTTAGGTATTGAAGAAAATGTGGAAGGACAGGACATTAGAGGCTTTGTGCTTAATCTATTCAAGTCTGCATTTCCGGAGCTGTCACACTGGTGTTGGGAAACAGAAATTCAACGAGTTCATCAATTCCCTTTCATGTTAAAAAAGAACTCAGGCGCTGAATCTAAACCAAGGGCGATTTTAATTTTTTTCGGCAATTTTCTGCTAAGGCAAGCTATTTTTGAAAAAGCCAGCCCAGACGCTAAGAGAAGTTCAGAAGGGCACTCATTCTTTGTACGGCCTGATTTTTGCCATGTAACAGTGGAAAGGAGATGGCGACTCCGCACTCTGATCAGCCCTTTTCAAAAGAAGGGTTGCGAGGTTTATTTAATGAACCGCGCAAGGCTAAAGGTTATTTTTAGAGGCAAAATATGGGTTTTTCTTTCAGAAATACAAGCTGATTGATTACTTGAATGAACTGCCTGATGGTTAATTTTGAACTCAAGCACACTTTCTCAAATGCTGTATGCTCTATCTGCTCTATTTGAGATATAGGAGTTGTATATCTATTTTTTTTTTTTTACCTCAGTGGATGTTATATGTTTTTTCAAACTTATGGTTGGATTCGTTACAGACAGGGGATGACCACGGGCACTTGGAAGGCGGGAGGCATCACACGGGTCCATGGCCCCTATTGCCTTTTTTGTGGGTGGCGGGCGGGGTTGAGGGGAGGGCGTACTAGGGTGGGGGAGGAGCTGTGGGAGGAGGCATGTTCAGGGTTTGTGCTACTTTTGGAAACTTAATTTAAATTGCTGTAAGAGTTTGGATGTTTTTTGCCCCTTTTTTTTTCCTAGTCGTTTTGTTTTTGCTAGGAACATGTGGTAAGGAGTATGGCTAATATCCGAATTAGCTACCATTAATATATGTGGATTAAATGACCCTGGAAAACGGCGTCGGGTTAGAGAAGGTCTGCGCTTCCTGCGGGCAGATATTATCTGTCTTCAGGAAAAGCACATCGAGGCTAGCCGGCATAAACTTCTAGATTTTTACGGGTACCAATTAGTTTCTTGGACTAGATTGGAGGCTAAAACTAAAGGAGTGGCAATTTTGGCACGAAGGGGGAAGATGAGTGTTATTCGATCTTCGGTAGATAGTCTCGGCCGATGGGTTATAGTACATGGTAGAATTTTAGATAAAAATGTCACTTTATGTTCAATCTATGGCCCTATACTTGATGACCCTGAATTATATAAGTGGCTGAATTTGGAGCTGGTTGGCTGGCCATCACCACTTATTGTATGTGGCGATTTTAATATAAATTTGGGTTGTGAATGGCTGAATCATTCTAGGGTGCCTTATGTAGGTAGAAAACCCAAAGTTTATCAGGCTATGAGATATTTTATGGAGTTACATGGGTTGATTGATGTATGGGCAGCATTGAAGCAGAAGGACCCGGGGTATACTTTTTTTTCGGCCCCTCACAAGACTTGTTCTCGGCTTGATTATTTTTTCATCTCCTCTGTTTTTTGGGCTGGTGCTGGTATCTTTAGGTTTCCGAGAGTTATGTCGGATCATAATCCGCTCGTGCTTGAGGTCACGATGCCAACCTGTAGAAATAAACCGGATATTTGGACCTTCAATCAAGGCTTTTTTACGGACATTAAATTTATTGAAGTTATGGCTCCTTGGATTTCGACATTTTTAGATGAAAATTTAAATAGTACTGGGATTCAAAATGTATGGGATTCGCTTAAGACTGGGATTAGGGGGGTGACAACTCGCTATGGGTGGGAAAGCCAGAGAGAAGAGAAGGTCAGAATGCAGAGACTTTATAAAGACTTAGAAGAGGCTGAGTTATCATTAGTCCATGTAATATCACAGGGTGGAGATAGCGATAGGGCTCAAACTCAGATCACTATAGCCAAGTCAGCTATTATAGAAGTGTCACAGGCTAAAGCGGCAGGGAAATTTATGGCGTGGCGTTCCAAAATGTTCAAAAATAGTGAAAGAGCGGGACAGGTACTAGCTGCTAAAATTAGAGAAAGAGAGTCTGCCACTCGGATCAATGCTATTCTGGATCCGGATGCAGGGTTAGTGACAGAGGAGAGGGCCATCACCTTAGCTTTCCAAAAATACTATCAAAATTTATATCATGAGGATATTCTGGATAACGAGATTTTACAGGCTGAGTAACAGGAATATTTAAAAGAAATAGAGGTTGATGCCCTCTCAACAGAGGAGATGGGAATTTTGGATGCTGAAATTAGAATTGATGAGCTCTGGCAAGCGATCGATTCTCTTCCGGCGGGCAAAGCGGTAGGTCCGGATTTTATACCGGGTGAGCTGTATAAAACTTTCCGGCAACAGCTTACTCCTGTCATGATGGAGTTGTTTCGCAGGGTCAAAAGGGGGAGAAGCCCCCTGAATCATGGCAAAGAGCCAGAATTGTTGCCTTTTTAAAGAAGGGCAAGAAACTAACTGACACGGGATCTTATCGGCCCATTACGCTTATAAATAGTGACATAAAAATGTATGCAAAGATTCTCGCTAATCGACTCTCCGGTGTGATTAAGAAGCTAGTATCCCCACAACAACACGGGTTTGTCCCCGGAAGAGAAACGATTGATCACATACGCCGCACTATTGCTCTTTTTGATTTTACCAAGGTTTCAGGAGACCCTATGGCTCTAATTCTGCTGGATGCGGAGAAAGCTTTTGATAGGATCTCCTGGCCTTTTTTATGGGCAGTTTTGCGACATTATGGTCTAAGTGATAGTTATATCTGTGCTATTCGGAGCATGTATCTACAGCCTACCGCTCAAATTTCTCTCATGGGTAATCAGTCCGGTATAATTACCATTTTAAGAGGTACTCGGCAGGGTTGCCCCTGCTCCCCCTTATTATTTGCCATTGATATTGATCCTTTAATTAAAAAATTTATTTCTAATATTTTGATTCAACCGGTTAGAGCCAAAGGAGGGGATACTAAAATCCTTGGGTATGCGGATGACCTTGCCATATTGACTGATTCCCCACAGATTGCCTTAGTAGAAATTCACAGATTGACAACCAAATTTGGCAAGATCTCTGGATATCATCTTAATGACCCCAAAACACAAATAATTTGTAATGAGAAAATTAACTTGACAGACTCACCGGTGATTGGCAAGGCTAGATATTTGGGGATTGAGATAAGTGCCAAACCCGAGGAGATTGTAGAAATTAATCTAGCCCCTCTATTAAGCAAAATTAATTCTGAGGCACGTCGGATTAATAATTTACATTTAACCCTTATGGGGAGATGTAATGTTGTTAAAATGTTTTTTTTACCGAAGATTCTGTATTTTTTTAGAGCTATTCCTTTGATAGTTGATTTGATATGGTTTAAGAAAATTGAGCGTATTATTTCTTGGTTTGTATGGGCTGGTAAAAGCCCCAGACGGGCTATGAAATATATGACGTTATCAAGGGAGAGGGGAGGCTGGGCACTACCTAACTTTCAATGCTATTACTGGGCAATTATGCTGAGGCATTTAGGTGTATTATTAGATGGGGAGGAACCTGCTGGTGTTGATATTTCTATTTATCGATTAATCCATGGCGAGGAAGCAAAGAGGCTGCTTTTCAGACATATTGATTTTGCCTATTTTAAAAGGGTAAGGTTCAAGACTCTGTTGGCAGCCTTTAAGGTTTGGACACCTGTGAGAAAATTATTAAAAATTGGAAGATTACATATATACACCCCTGTTATTGGTAATACTTTGCTACCCGAGGTTTTTAGGGATGGCTACTTTAGAGAATGGTATATGCAAGGAGTTTTGGCAATAGGGGACATTGTCACGGAAACATGGGTCATGCCCTTTGAATGTATTAGACAGAAATTCGGTATAGGCAACTGACATTTCTTTAAATTTTTGTAGATACGCGATTTTCTAAGCCGTAAAAGGGTTAGTTGGGCCCATATCCCATTGGTGGATATGATTCAGTGCGGTGAATCCACTATCTCCATGCTGTATAAAACGGTGAATGAAACCAGAAGCCATGATCTAGATAAACATTTGGGTCGCTGGTTGACCAATGTACAGGCAGGTCAAGAAATATGTGAAGAGGCATTTAGCTTCAGGAAAACAGCAACCATATCAGCAAACCTCCAGGTTCAATGCTTCAAGACGTGGTTTAATTTGTATGTTACGCCACACCGTAATCAACAATGGGGTGGGGTGCGTGGAGTTAATTGTCCTAGATGCGGGGAATTTGCTGTAGATAGTGTTCATATGTTTGCTTTATGCCCTAGTCTGTCCTCATTGTTGAATGCGGTCGAGCAACGGCTTGGACAGATGTTAGGTTACATGATTAAACTTTCTCCACAGGTGGTAATGTTGGGAATCGGGGATATGGATAAGAATGTACAAGAAAGAAAGTTATTATTTATTGCGGTGGCTATATTTAGACTGTGCATAGCAACGGTATGGTTGGATCCTGCTCCTCCGAGATTTTGTAAGTGGTTTAGTAAATTTATAAATATAGGCAAGTGGGAAATGCTGATTTTTAAAAGGAGAGGCCCGAGGGCTCGGAGGGAGGGGGAACGGATTTGGGAGCCTCTTACAAATTGGTTGAATTCAGAGAGTTAAGGATGGGTGAAGATTGTTAATTTCCGAGATAAAACGGAAATTGCTCTCCTTTTGGATTTGTAATGTGCTTCTTCTGTGTTTTATTATTGGTTATTTATTGGGTCTGTTTTTGTGTATCTTTGTAATGATAAATCCTAGAGCTCCTGGGGGGGGTGGGAAGGGTGGGGGGT
The DNA here is from genome assembly GCF_964263255.1 of Lissotriton vulgaris. Lineage (NCBI taxonomy): Eukaryota > Metazoa > Chordata > Amphibia > Caudata > Salamandridae > Lissotriton > Lissotriton vulgaris. The sequence goes on along the minus strand of NW_028242711.1, from coordinate 44,940 downwards.
GGTGGATAAAAATCTGTTAAAAATGAGGGGAATGACAAGATGTAATCTATGTTGGTATTCTTTTGTCTTTATCCTTTGAATATGCTTTTTTGTCATTTTCCCAATAAAAATTTGAATTTAAAAACAAAAATAATAAATGGCAATGCTGAGCTTTAGGAAAGCTCTTCCCCTAAAAAAAAAAAAAAGGAAGGAAAACAACAATCAAATGTTATTTCTTTCGAAGTAAAGGTTGAAGATCCAGAAGAAAAAAAAGATGAATTGGATTTCATGGATGACTCTTTGGACCAACAATTAATAGACTGTTTGGAACAAATTGAATCATGTAATAATAATTATGAGGAAATTCCGGACAATATAATGTTGGAAGTTTTATTAAATTTTGAAAGAGAATCAGAAGAATAAATTTATATTTAATAATTAAAAATTGTTTGAGACATTATTCATTTTTATATGTAATTCATGAAGTAGTACCAAAATGATTATAATATAAAGTGAGACTTGCAGTATACTGTGCAACTTTTTTGTGTTACATAGTAATTTTGCTCATAGTTACTTCCTTTCTCCAACTATATTATCTCCAATGTGTATTTTACATCTCTTTTTCATCATAAGAGAGCAGGATAGACTACCCATGATCCCCTAGGCCTTCTCAGGGAGTGCTTAAAGTATCTGTTTCTGCTTTCCTGACAGACTATGGTATGGATTCCTTATACCACAATAACTTCTGTAACAACATGCAAGATATCTACAGAGGAGACGGGGTACATTAAATTTAAGTCTCTACATTGGTACCTACATGTAGGTACTTAAATAAAAAAATAATAAAAAACAACAAAAAGAATTTTTTTTTTAAACAGCTACTTTTTTTTAAAACTCTGTCATTCTTTTCCCCCATGGAACGCTCCCCGGTACACTCCCCGGTACGCTTCCCAGTGCGCGTACCGGGCGCTCCCCCCGCGCAAATTGAAAAAAAATAAATAATGTTTTGCCCCGCGGGGCCCTTTTATGGCCCCCACATCAAACCTAGGGGGTCAGGGGGGGTCGTACCAGCGCGCTACGCGAGTTTGCGCACGGAAAGCTGATTGGCTCTCGGGTGTCTGTCAACATTCCAAACAGTCCGGAGCGGCCGCCATCTTGTATCTCGGTAGGATCGAGACACAAGAGGTGGCAAAAACAAAGGGGGAAATGACCAAAAGGGGGCAGAGTAGACCCCCCCTGACCCCCTAGGTTTGATGTGGGGGTTATAAAAGGGCCCCATGGGGAATTTTTTTTTTTCGATTTGCACGGGGGGAGCGCCTGGTACGCGCACCGGGGAGCATACCGGGGAGAGTACCATGGGGAAAAAAGAATGACAGAGTTTTTTTTAAAATGTAGCCTTTTTTTATAAATTGGAGGTAGTTCTAAAAAGAACTGTTATTTTTCTTCTTTTTGTTGTTTTATATTTTTTTATTGTTTTTTTGAACATTTTGTACTTTTTTTGGCTTTTATGAACAATTTTATATTTTTTTGTTATTTTTATGGGGAACAACTTGAGCAAAAAAAATCAGGAAAAAATTAAGGTTTTTTGGGACAAATGTGGTTGTCACCAGCACGGTTGATGAGTTTTATGCTTTGCTCACCAAAGGTAATTGTTTTACCACAAAAAATACAAACGATTTTGTATTGTCCAAACTGGGTTTGTCTGTTTGGGACCATCTCCCTTGTTTCTTGACCCGATGGAGTGGGATGCTTTCTTTTGGAGGTGCTGGGAGAAGATTGGGGAGGGTTTCTGGTCATTTCTCGGACCTCTGCCGCTGCATAGTTGTTAGGGTGCAGGCGTTGCCTTGTGGCGAATCATGGTGTTATTGCCAAAAGAGTACTTTTTGTTAGGGTTCCCTCTGGAAAGTACAATGCCACAGATTAAACAAGTAACCTTTGGCGCATTTACTTTCTTGAGGTCCTTTGGGATTGAAAAAAACTCCCAGATAATGTGCTCCTTTGGCTTATATGGGGTAGTATCTTCAGGCAGGAACCTTCTCCTCTCCTCCTCCTCCTCCTCCTCCTCCTCCTCTTCTTCATCTCCACCACTGTGGTGTTGTGGTGGTCCTCTTGGTGGTGGTGGTGGTGGTGGTGGCTGAGATGCTCCTGCTGCTGCTGCTACTGTAGCCATTTCTGAGTACAAATAGGTAGTAATAGCTTTGTTAAACAGGTCTTCTTCACTCAAAGTACAAAGTGAGAATAAGAAAAAAAGGTGGGGGCTTTCATCATTAGGAAAACAAAACTGTCCTGAACCAATGAAAAGTGTTATTTTCAGGTCACATGACCAGGGCTTTCATCATTTGGAAACCAAAACTGTCCTGAACCAATAAAAAGTGTTATTTTTAGGTCACATGTCCCGACGCGGGCGCGTAGCGTAAGCGCGTCGGATGCTTACGTTGCGCAATCGTATGCGCTCGAGTGCTTCCGGGTGCGTTTACGCCGTGGGTATCACGCGGACGCGGCTACGCGATACGTCACGATGATGTTTTCGTTCGCGGAAAAAGCGCTAACGGGACGCTCACCGGGACACGCACCAGGAGCGCTCCAGGGCAAAAAAAAAAAAACATGAACAATATACATAAAAAAATAGTATTACATAAATATACAATTCAGGATTCATTATAAAAAATATTACATTTCATAGTTATAGAAATTTGCTATTAAAAAACCTTTGACATTCACTGAAAAAAACATAGGTTTGAGGCCCTGTATATAGTTAGGAATTAGCATTTAAAAAACCTATGAAATTCACTGAAAATACCATAGGTTTCACACCAGTTATAGTTAGGAATTAGCATTTAAAAAACCTATGAAATTCACTGAAAAAACCATAGGTTTCACACCAGTTATAGTTAGGAATTAGCATTTAAAAAACCTATTAAATTCAAATGAGTGATGTCACTGACCATGTCATGAGTGATGTAATATGTGACGTCATCAGCAGTGCATTGCAGGCACGCAAGTTATAGTGAGTCCAACTAACTATAATGTGGGAATTTCAATGGTTTTATGTCAGTAAAATTTCCAGCTAACTATAACTGGACTGAAACCTATGGTTTTTTCAGTGAATGTTTGTATATATATGTATATATATATACTACCTACTTGCGGTTGCCAGTAGGTAGTTATAGTTAGGACCTAGTTTCCTTAGGAAATCCGCAACATTCTATTTGGAATAACTTTGGCGCCAGTTGACGAATCTTCCAAAATTCTCAAAGAAGATGGGGCGCTCCGCTCCTTCCCTGAAAGTTTTGGGGTGATTCGTGAAGCGGGGGCTGAGAAAAAAGGAGGGCCCCATGCAATTAAATTTTCCATAGGCACCTTTAGACACGGCTACAGCCCGAACTGCTGAATGGAATTACACCAAATTTTGCAAAGAGGTAGAGTTTGGTTCGCAGATCACGCTTTTTGTTAAATTGTGGAAATCCGTTCAGTAGTTCCTGAGAAAATCAAAAGTAAATTCATAGATATATCTATAGACGAAGTACAGTACGCGTACAGTACGTTTACCTTCCCGAGCACAAGCTTTCTGCTAATTGGCTGTCAACACTCCAAACCAGGAAGTGTTGGCAGACATCTTGTGCCTCGGTAGAACCGAGCGGTACAAAAGGGGGAGGTGATGGATGGAGCATCTGAACCAATCAAACACTCACACCCAGTCAACAGATCTGGGTTTAATCCATCCCCGTTCTTTAGCCCACTCTGCCACCCCAGTTCAGACAAACTGGGTATGCTCAGACGTGAGTCCCTTGCTCACTTTGCCATTGGATTCAAGCAATCCTGGCTGAAGACGGCTGAAATGCCAAAAACCAGTCCTAGGAAGCTTGATTCCGGTCCAGAGAAGCCATGGCTTGGCAGTTCAGGCTGGACTGTTCCCATGAGGCACAGGGTCAGACTGATTTGCATATGGCCATGTCCTAACTGGGGTGGCAGAGTGGGCTAAAGAACGGTGATGGATTAAACCCAGATCAGTTGACTGGGTGTGAGTGTTTGATTGGTTCAGATGCTCCGTCCATCACCACCCCCTTTTGTACCGCGCAGTAGAACCGAGGCACAATAAAAAAGAAAAAGAAACGCAAAAAACTCAAAAAGGGGGCAGGGTAGAAACACCCTGACCCCTAGGCCTGCTTAGCGGGTCCCACAAGGACCCCCAAGGCCCCCCCAAATTTTTCATATTTTTTAAATTGCGGGATGCGCGTGCCCTGCCGATAAAACATTTTCTTGCATATTTCTTTTTTTAGCCCAGGGGGGCCACATACCGGGGGCAATGGACTCTTTGGAAAGGGGGTCCCAGAGGGGCCCCCCAGCCTTGGGGACTGCCACCCCCCAGGGCTTTACTAAATTATGGGCGGTGGGGCTCTGAAGCCCCCAGAGCCCCGGGGACCGCCACACCCTGGAGCTTATTTTAATAGGGCGGGGGGCTCTGAGGCCCCCCAGCCCTGGGGACTGCCACCCCGGCGCTTATTTTAATAATGTGGGGGGCTCTGAGGCCCCCCCAGCCCCGGGGACCGCCACCCCGGGGCTATTTTAAAATGGGTGGGGGGCTCTGAGGACCGCCACCCCCAGGGCTTTACTAAATTATGGGAGGTGGGGCTCTGAAGCCCCCAGAGCCTCGGGGACTGCCACACCCCAGGGCTTATTTTAATAGGGTAGGGGGTCTCTGAGGCCCCCCAGCCCTAGGGACCGCCACCCCGGGGCTTATTTTAATAAGGTTGGGGGGCTCTGAGGCCCCCCCAGCCCGGGGTCTGCCAACCCAGGGCCATTTTAAAATGGGTGGGGGACTCTGAGGCCCCCCAGCCCCGGGGACCGCCACCCCTGGGCTTATTTTGATAGGGTGGGGTCTCTGAGGCACCCCAGCCCCGGGGACCACCACCCCGGGGCTATTTTAAGATGGGTGGGGGGCTCTGAGGCCTCCCCAGCCCTGGGGACTGCCACCCCCAGGGCTTATTTTAATAGGGTGGGGGCTCAGAGGCCCCCCAGCCCCAGGGACCGCCACGCCCGGGGCTATTTCAAAATGGGTGGGGGGCTCTCAGGAACCCTCAGCCCCGGGGACCACCACCCCCCCCTGGCTTTTTACAAATGTTGGAAGGGAGCCATGCCAGCTTTGTAGAGGCCCTGGGGACCGCAGCCACCCAGGGCCAGCTCCTGCAGTGTCCTGGGGTGCCCACCCCTGGGACACTGCTGTTTTCAATGGCAAGGCGGGAGCCTCGCTGCTCCCACCCTGCCATTGCAAATTGCTTTGGTTTTTGAAAGAGAGAGCAGGAAACCTGCTCTCTCTTTAAAAAATCAAAGCAGATTGCTTTTTTGCATTGGGAGGAGCATGTTAGCTGCTCCCGAAGCAGAAAAGCAATGCCAGCTCCCGCAGGATGAGGGGAGCCGGCAGGGACTGTGGGGGGCTTGGGGAACCCCCCCACGGCCACTAACGAGGAGGGCCAGGCCCCGGAAGATGGGTTGCCCGAGGCCAAAAGTGGCCTGGGAGGGGGGTCACACGGCCCCCCTCCCCAAATAATACATTTTTTATTTTTTAAAAATGGATGCAGGTCGGCCTGGGGCCTTAAGTGGCCTGAGGAGGGGGTCTATGCAGCCCCCCTCATTAAAAATGTAAAAAAAAGTGGCATGCCCCGGGGATGGGGTCTCCGGGGCCTGGATTAGCCACGGGCGGGGGGCCACGCGGCCCTCTTCCCCTTAAAAACAATATATACATTTTTGGGGGTCAGGGCCTGGGGGATGAGGTCCCCAGGCCCCCCCCCCCAAAAAAAACGAAAAAAAAAAAAAAAACAGGATCGGGAGGAGGCTACGCCCCCTCCCTGCACCACTCCACCACTCTGCAAACGCGCCCCCCTGGCGCATTTGCAGAGGGGGAAGTAATTGCGCTTGAATACTGGGGGTCCCTGGGGGCCAAGTAGCCCACCAGGAACCTCCAGTATGCACCAGGGGGCTGCATTGCAGAGAGGTATAAAAAGGGGCATGGCCTCATTACACCTCTCTACAACGCATCCCCCTGGCACATACTGGAGGTTCCTGATGGGCTAGTTGGCTCCCAGGGACCACCAGTATTCAAGGGGATTTAGTTCCCCCTCTGGAAACGCGCCAGGGGGCTCAGTTGCAGAGAAGTGTAATGAGGCAACGTCCCTTTTTACACCTCTCTGCAACACAGCTCCTTGGCGCATACTGGAGGTTCCTAGTGAGCTAGTTGGCTCCCAAGGACCCCCAGTATTCAAGGGGATTTAGTTCCCCCTCTGGAATCATGCCAGGTGGCCGCGTTGCAGAGAGGTGTAATGAGTCCATGCCCCTTTTTATACCTCTCTTCTAAGCAGCCCCCTGGCGCATACTGGAGGTTCCTGGTGGGCTAGTTGGCCCACCAGGGACCCCCAGTATGCAAGGGGATTTAGTTCCCTCTCTGAAAACATGCCGAGGGGCTGTGTTGCACAGAGGTGTAATGAGGCCACCTCCCTTTTTACACCTCTCTGCAAAGCAGCCCCCTGGCGCATACTCGAGGTTCCTGGTGGGCTAGTTGGCCCCTAGGGACCCCCAGTATGCCAGGGGACTTAATCCCCCAATTTAGAACGAGCTACGGGTGCATTTGCACAGTGGTGAAGGTAGGGGGTGGGGCTTGAGGTGATATGCCCTGTGGCGCGTTTAAAGCTGGGGAATTAATTCCTCTTCAATCCAGAGGTCCCATAGGGACCAACTAGCCCAACAGGTACCTCCAGTAAGTGCCACGGAGCTGCATTGCAGTGTATTGTAAAAAGGGGGCATGGCCTCTGAACATCTCTCTGCAACGCAGCTCCCTGGTGCATACTGGAGGTACCTGGTGGGCTAGTTGGCCCACAGGGGACAACAGGATTGAAGAGGAATTAATTCTCCAACTTGAAACGCACCACCGGGCCTGTTTGCACACATGTCACCTCAGGCGCGCCCCCTTCCCTATTGTGCAAAATATTCCTCTAAAATCAGCCGAACTACGAATTCCGATTTACTCACCTGTTATCATGAGAGACATTATTTGAGCCCAGTACGGACCCTGAAAAGTAAATCTAAGCGTACTTACCAGTAACTTGTATTTCCTTCCATAGAAATCTATTGTGTGGTTTTAACCAGAAAAGTTTCTAAGTGTCTATTTTTTAAACTTACAAATATTCCTCTAAGATCAGCCGAACTGCGAATTCTGATTTACTCACCTGTTATCAGGAGAGACCTCAGTGCTGCATCTTTCAGCCCACTACTGATCCTGAAAGGTAATTCTAACCATACTTACAGTAACTTGAATTTCCTTCCATAAACTAACATTGACTGGTTTCAATTGGAAATTCTTCTAAGGGTGGAGTTTTGGAACTTTAGAAAATTCCTCTAAAATCAGCCGAACTACGAATTCCGATTTACTCACCTGTTATCAGGAGAGCCCTCAGTGCTGTATCTTTCAGCCCACTACTGATCCTGAAAAGTAATTCTAACCATACTTACAGTAACTTGAACGTTCTTCTATAGGCTAACATTGACTGGTTTCACTTGGAAATTCTTCTAAGAGAGGAGTTTTGGATCTTTAGAAAATTCCTCTAAAATCAGCTGAATTACGAATTCCGATTTAATAATCTGTTATCAGGAGAGACCTCAGTGCTGCATCTTTCAGCCCAGTACTGATCCTGAAAAGTAATTTTAACCGTACTCACCAGTAACTTGAATTTCCTTCCATAGGATATCATTGTCTGCTATATAAAATATATATACATTTAAAAAAATATAAAATACAAATAAAAATATTACAATTTCAATATTTTAAAAAACATTTTGTTTTTCAATTTATATCAAAAATATGGAATGTTATTCAAAAAATAAAATATCTAAAAATAAATACTTTAAAATAATGTAGTAAATCAGTATTAAAAAAATATAACAATTAATACATTTAAAAATTACCATTTACAAAACCTTTAAAATTCCCTGAAAAAACCATAGGTTTCAGCCACGTTACAGTTAGGAATTAGCATTTAAAAAACCTTAGAAATTCACTGAAAAAAACATAGGTTTCACAAATGTTATAGTTAGCTGGACATTTCACTCATACAAAATCGTTGAAATTTCCCAGTTATAGTTAGTTCAGCTAACTATAACTCGCGCGCCCGCAATGCACTGCTGATGACGTCACATATTACATCACTCATGACATGATCAGTGACATCACTCATGACATCACTGATGACATCTCAAATAACATCACTGATGACATTATTCTTGTGAAAGAGTGGCAGACCTCCTCTCATCCGAATATAGCCTTTGATATACACATTCAAACTAAAATGTTCAAAAAAATGGAGATAACAATACCAGTTACAACAACCTATCCAGTAATTCCAACATCTACATACACATCCAATCATTCACCAACAGTTCTATATAGTCACTCATACATGTACTCACTCATCATATGTACTCATACACCTTTACATTCTGTTACACACCGATACTCATCCATAGAGTTACTCACACACATACTCACACAATCAAATAAACTATCAAACATCCATTTACTTGCATATACAGCTATAGACACACACCACTACATTTACTTCTACAGAAACATAAACATACTTACTCTCTCAAACAATCACTTATAGAAACACATAGTTATTTATAAAGGAACCCTTCCAATCTCTCACTCTCAATTATCCTTACTTATATGCATCAATACTCACATATACTAGTTTAAAACAGATGTAGTTACTCGTAAAGATACTATTGAGACAGTCATTCACTCACTAACACACCCATACACACACTCATCCACCCATACAGTCCTGCACACATGCTGTCTTCAAAACACAAACAAACAGTGAGTCACTCATTCATGCATCTATGCGATAAGTAATATTCCTCACCGAACCATACAGACACTCATACCGATACTCAAAAAACCAACTAATAACCCATATACACACTCATGTAGCTACTCACCAACCCATGCAGCCACCTATACACAATGGGGCCCATTGAGGCACGCAATGGGCCCCCAATGGCAGAAACCGCCTGCCTTTCCGTGGCGGCGTTGCCACCACAGAAAGGCACATCCCCGCACACATGCTAATATGGTTGGCAGTGTCTCCCGCACACCGCCACCATGTTAGCTGTTTTTCCGCTCGGTCGACTCAGCGACTGGGCGGAAAACCGGCAGGCGGTCTTGATGTCCGCCGGGGTCCCCCCGCCATGGTAAACTGGGGGGGGGGATTTGGGAGTGGGCGGTGGTTTTTAGCGGGCGGATCGCCACCTCCATGTGGGGGGTGGCGATCTGCCTGTTATCATAATGGCTCCAAAGTCTCCCCCAGTGTGCAACATGATATAACACCAAGAAGTTGTCATCAATGAAAGCCTGAGTAGCGGCATCTGCATGGGAACACTTTACCCACTGAAGGGTTTAAAAAATGTGTCAGAACCCAAAATTGAACTGAGTAAATCCATTTAGATATTAGTACGGCAACATATCCCCACCGAAGGGTTAAGATGTGTCCAAATAAATAATGACCCGAGCAAATCCAAATAGTTACCGGCATCAACATGTAAATATATTCCCATTGGAGGGTTTAAAAGGAGTCAAATAAAGAACTCAACTGAGAAAATCCCATCCGGAGGGTCTATAATGATGCAAAGGACTGTAAATAAAGCCGGACACTTATTAATACTCCTCCATGCAGAAATGAGTAATGGAAAAATAAGTGTTTAGTGATGATGGTTCTTTTGGTAGAATAATCTTATATTGTTTTTAACTCACAAAATGTGTAATCAATCAAATTTTGCACTATTACTTTGCACTAATGTATATAACTAACCACGGAAAACAACAGGGGAATACATCTCCCAGAAGTCTGTGGAGAGACCCCTGATCACAGACAGGAAATGAGGTAATAGCTTTTCCTGTGGATTATTTTGTGCTTGCTGTTTGAAAAGGATTTAAAAATAAATTAACTTGCTGGATTATCACTGCTGGAGTGTGACCTTTTTCTTCTACATGGAGGATTTGTTTAATATATATATATATATATATATAAATATATACAGTACAACATTTTATTTTAAATATGTTAAATATTAAAATTAATATAAAAGATTAAGTGGATTTAATATACATTTTAATTAATATAACAAATAATTATATAAAGTTAAACAAATATTCAGAATAATTAATATATATATTTACTTTAAAACACTTTAATAAACTATTTATTTTAATGTATTTTATATTTTTAAAATTATATAAATATTTACAAATATACATACATATACATGTATATATACCAATAACATAACATCTAATAAAATAATTATATTATAAATTAAAACATTAAACTGTTTAAAAATATTTAAAGTTACATTTCCCACTCCAGTCAGTGCAACAGTAGGGAAGGTGTTGGATAGCAAAGGGGTAAAAGTTCCTATTTCCACTCCAGTGAGTGCAACAGTAGGGAAGGTGTTGGATAGCAAAGGGGTAAACATATCTATTCCCACTCCAATGAGTGCAACAGTAGGGAAAGTGTTGGATAGCAGAGAGGTAGAAATTACTATTCTCACTCCAGTGAGGCCAACAGTAGGGAAAGTGTTGGATAGCGGAGGGGTCAAAATTACTATTCCCACTCCAGTGAGTGCAACAGTAGGGAAAATGTTGGATAGCGGAGAGGCAAAACCCACTATTCTCACTCCAGTGATTCCAACAGTAGGGAAAGTGTTGGATAGGAGAGGGGTAAGAATTACTAATGCCACTGCCATCAGTGCAACAGTAGGGATGGTGTTGGATAGCGAAAAGGAAAATATTACTATTCCCACTCCAGTGAATTTAACAGTAGGAAAAGTGTTGAATTACTGAGGGGTCAAAATTACTATTCCCACTCCAGTGAGTACAACAGTAGGGAAAGTGTTGGTTAGCAGAGGGGTAAAAGTCAGTGCGACAGGAGGGACAGTGTTGGATAGTGGCGGGATAACATTTATTATTCCTATTCCAATGAGTGCAACAGGAGGGAAAGTGTTGGATTGTGGAGGCGTAACAATACATTTTCTGTGTGCTTTGCCACAAATCTTGCCTACCAATACACTGCCAAGGGAACCTCCCCAGGAAGGAGCATCGAGTGGGCAGTCCAGGTACCTCAAAGATGTCACTTGGGAGTGAGGGGCTTTGTTTGGCTAGAGGAGGATTTGGTTTGGGGTGTATTGGATTGCAGGAGATGTGGGTTAGGTTTTAGGAGTGATTGATTTTTTCTTGGGAGTGGTGGGTTGGGATTTAGGAGTGGTCAATTTTTCCTTAGGAGTGGTGGATTGGGATTTTGGTGGGGTTGTTTTTTTTTAAGGGGGGTCGGCATTTTTTGGGAGTGGTGGTTTGGGAATTGGAAGGGATGGGTTAGGGTGTTGGAGTCTGTTCATTTGTTTTAGTAGGGAGGATTTTGTGGCTCACAAGCATAAGCCCAAGGGCAAAGAAGTATTTGAGACGTTAACTGGGTTTAGGATAGTCGTAAGTGTATTAGGCTTGGGAGGTAGATGGAGTGGAGTGTCAGTTGTGAGTGGTAGTGTTGTTGGTGTAGGTGTGTGTTGTGTGGGTGAGTGTGTGTATTCTTGTCTGGTTTGTGAGGTGGATGAGCAGGGCATGTTGGGTGTTGTGGATGGGCCTGTGTGTGGGTGTTGTATCTGAGGCAATGCTGGTTGTGGTGGATGGGTCTGTGTGTGTGGGGCTTGGAGAAATGGGTGTGGTGGATAGGTATGTGTGTGCAGGTGTGGTGTCTGGGGCAATGATGCTTGTGGTTGGTGGGTCTGTGTGTGCAGGTGTAGTGTTTTGACAATGCTGCGTTTGGTGGATGAGTCTGGGAGTGTGGTGTCTGGGGCAATTCTGGGTATGGTAGATGGGTCTGTGTGTGCAGTTGTTGTGCTTGGGGAAATATTGGGTGTGGTGGATAGCTCTGTGTGTTGCTATGGTGTCCTGTGGCAATGCTTGGTATGGTGGATGGGTCTGTGTGTGCAGGAGTGGTGCTTGCGGGAATGCTGGGTGTGGTGGATGGGTGTGTTGGTTCAGGTGGGATGTCCGTGGGAATGCTGGGAGGTTGTGCGGTGGTAGGTTTGTGATCTGTGGGTGCATGCATGTAGTGGTGATTTTTTTGTGTGTGGTACTTGTGACTGTTGGTGTGGATCCATGCAATGGTGTGAGTGTGCTTGGGATAGGATGTTGAATGGGGTATGTGGATTGGAATGGGGCAGAGGAAGGAGGGGTTGCAGTAGACTGAGGTGGGTGGAAGTTTGCCATGGGGGAGGAGGCGAGGGTCTGAAAGGATCTCTCTTGGGCATCTTGGATGCCTTATAGGTGGGCCAACATCTGCTGCAATTGGATGCCTAGCCCCTGGATGGTACTCATTAGAGCCGTCTGACCTACAAGGATGGTCCTCAGAAGGTCAGCGGGCAGCGGGGGGCTGGTGAAAGGTTGAGGTATTGGTGCAAAGAAAACTGCTGCCCTATGAGGGGTGCAGACAACTGGGTGGGGAGCAATAGGGAGAGTGGAGCTTTGCGGCTCATCAATGGAAGATTACACAGGCGCAGACTAAAAGTCGGTTAGAGGAGTTACGTTTGGCAGAGTTGGAGTTAAGCACCAATATTCGGTTAGGTCATGAGATCTCCCAGAGTCAGAAGGCGGTTGCCATATTAAAATCTAAATTGCTGGAGTCTTTTGGCCGGGATCTGGCGGCTAAATATGTCCAATTCCGAACATCGATGTATGAATTCGGCGAAAACTCGGGCAGGGTCCTAGCCAAGAGCGTTCAGCAAAAGTGTGGGGCAAATCGTATTGTTCGAGTTATGGATCAGCAGGGTTGCTTTCAGGATACCCCAAAGGGTGTAATGGATGTTTTTACGAAATTCTATGCTTTTCTTTAAACTGAGGAGTCTAATGTTATTCAAAACCAGGATGTTGTGGATGATTTTCTGCAGGCTATGGACACCCCGAGGATTACAACCAAACAGAATGAGGTACTTTCTGCACCCATTACCTGGGAAGAGGTGGAAGTTGCAATTAAATCCCTGGCTAATGGTAAGGCTGCAGGTCCCGATCTTATTCATTTAGAATTTTATAAGACCTTTTTTGCGTTGATGAGACAGGATTTGATTGCCGTATTCAGGGCCGCACCTGACTCTTGGCGACAGACCACGGTGGTATTATTTAAAATGAGTGGCAAAAACGAGCTGAATCCCTCTTCATACTGGCCAATATCACTTATCAACACTGATAGCAAAATGTATTCTATGATCCTCGCTTCTAGACTTGCGCGCTTTATATTTCCCCTGGTCTCATTACGTCAACATGGGTTTATTCCCAACAGGGATACAACCGACCATGTCCGGCGCGTTATTGTACTCTTGGACTGGGCGCAGGACACGTGTTCCCCCTTGGGGTGATCCTGTTGGACGCAGAGAAGGCGTTCAACAGGGTCTCCTGGGGGTTCCTGTGGTCTGTGCGGCGCTGCTAACGGTTCTGTGCGGAGTTTATCCAGGCTCTCCAAGCACTGTATATCACTCCAGTCGCGACAATTTGCATTTCAGGGCTAGAGTCAGGGTGCTTTAACATCAGCAGGGGAACCAGACAATGCTGCCTTTGCTCGCCCCTGTTATTTGACTTGTTTATTGAGCCTTTCCTTAATATGATCGAAGCGAGTCAGGATATATCGACAGTTAGGGTCCAGGGGATAGAATATAAGGCATTGGCTTATGCCGATGATATTGTTGTCATAACTGATGATGTTGGGTCTACCTTTCTGGCCCTAGAGACTCTGGCCGCAAAATTTGGGGTTATGTCTGGATACAAGCTGAACATCACAAAAACTCAAGTCATTCAGTCAGAAGGTATGCCTCCTTCTCAGGTATCTGTTGCAACAGAAGCTACCTATCTCGGGGTTCAAATCTCTCCTGTGGTTGATCAGATTCCCGATGTAAATTATCTTCCTGTCATTGATTCGCTCCATACCAAGCTTGAGAGGTTAGACCATCTCCACCTGTCACTTTTTGGACGCTGTTGTGTTTTGAAAATGTTAATCCTTCCAAAGTTTTCTTATTTCTTTAGGCCTCTTTTGATACCATAGGTAACATTGGTTAGGGCGGAGAGAATCTGCCAGCGGTTTTTATTGGGCTATCACCGGGTAAGAAGAGCCGCGAAATGGACCTGTCTCCCCAGGGAACGGGGGGGGGCTGGGCAGTCCCCAATCTTCTATATTATTATTGGGCTGCTATGCTACAACATTTTGGCTCACCATTGGTGGGCGAATGGGTAGATATTCCTTTATGTATCAGTCCATCTATATACGATCATGCCCTGGGTGATGCTGCCAAGGATGTTCTAACACATGTGTTAGAGCCAAGCTATTTTAGAAAAATGAAATTTAAGGTTAGCTGGGCTCTGTTCTCTATTTGGCAGAAAATGTGTTCTCGTATAGCTATTCCGAAGATTAGTTTCTATACTCCGTTTAGTGCCGTGAGTGTGCTACCACCGATATTTCAGGATGGTGCCACATTTAAATGGTACTCTTTGGGCTTAAAAGATATCGGTGATTTGGGTCATGATGGTCAGCTGGCCTCTTTTTCCCTCTTAAAGGATAAGTTTTATTTGCATTCCAATGATTTTTTTAAATATCTTCAGGTAAGGAGATTTTTGGATAGAAATGACAGTAGAAATCCTAGCTTTTATGATAAGATTACTTTAATCGAATTGATTAAGAAAAGAGCTAGAATAGGAGCCATTTATCAATGTCTCTTGTCAGATCTTCCTGATGAACTGGATATTCACAATTTTCCATTTGTTTCCATTTTTTTTCATTTATATAGCACGTAAGTCACCCGAAGGTCTCAGAGCGCTTGCAGAAAAAAATAACCTCCCAGCAGATGACCAAAGCAGAGCACTTGGCAGGGCTGGAAAAGCCAGGTTTTTAACTGTCTGCGGAACTTCTGGTAATTGGGTTCTATCCTGATCTGGAGGGGCAGGGAGTTCCAGGCTTCAGGGGCAGTTTTACCAAACGCCCTGTTAAGTGGGCGGTGAAATTTAAGTGGGCGGCGAAATTTGGTATTCCAACATTGAACTTTAAACAGCTGCTTGAACTAG
Source organism: Lissotriton vulgaris (assembly GCF_964263255.1). Classification (NCBI taxonomy): domain Eukaryota; kingdom Metazoa; phylum Chordata; class Amphibia; order Caudata; family Salamandridae; genus Lissotriton; species Lissotriton vulgaris. The sequence continues at coordinate 29,813 of NW_028242711.1, read as the reverse complement.
CCAGCTATGTTTTAGTTTCGGGTACTTTGCGCACGCAAAGTTACATGGCTATGCACAATTTATATCGTACCCAGGCCAATATCGCTAGCTGGGGGCGGGGGTAAGGGGGATTCTTGTTCTAGGTGTACATTTTATGCAGCTGATGCAATTCATATGTTTTATTCATGCCCTAATCTGAGTGTTTTTCTCAAGGATTTTGAGGTTTTCATTAATCAGGTGCTCAAAATCCCGGTTAACAATTCTCCGGAGTTAATTATATTGGGTTGTGAATATTCAGGAGCTATTGAAAGAACAAGGTATGTTCGAGCATTTGTGTTTATTGCAATGGCAATGATACGGTTATGTATAACCTCACAGTGGCAAAGTCTGGAGGCTCCTACCTTCTATCACTGGAAAGCTAGGATGTTGGCCTGGTATAATTTGGAATCTTCGGTGTACTTGTTGAGGGGGAGAGGTGGGCTCCAATTGGCATCCAAGATCTGGGCCCCTCTCGAGCACTGGTTCTCGCATTGAATTATAATTTTTTTTTTTCTCAATGTTCTTTTTTTTCTCCACTGATGTAAAATCTTAATTTGTTTTAGTAGGTCAATTTTTTTTTATCTTTTCTGATCAAGATGTATGTATCTATTAACTTGTTTCCCCAACAATAGTTATTGCACCAGTTATGTCCATTTTCCTGGTTCACTTTTTATTCCCCCCTTACCAAGGGGAAGGACTGCTCAGTGCTTGCATCAAAAGTGCACTATATGCTATCACTTATGTCGGAGTTCCAAAATCAAATGAGACACAATGCTGAGTGAGCATCATCCCTGAAACAATGAACCCTTCTGTTGTCATCCACTACTAGATAAAAAAGTATCTGAGCGAACACTGTACTCACTCAAAGTGAAATCAACTGTATTCTGCTCAACATGCAGCCAAAACAGTTCAGAATAAAACAATACAGCAATAAAAAAAGCAGATACCAGACATAAAACTACTCATACATATGCAATTATTATAGTTCTGGGCAGGTTGCAATACCAGCTATAAAAACAGCTTACATAATGTGCTATGTGCTTAATCAAGGTGCATGGAATGTCTGGAACACACAGCGGCCCTTAAAAATAACCTTACATAAAAACATTCTTCATCATCATGCATCTATTTCAGAAAAAGAAATGACTACAGACAATTTGCCAAATTTCTAGATTTGATGAACGGGAGTAAAAATATTTGAGCATATTTCTGATAAAAAGTAAAAAAAAATGTAAAATGGAGCATGTACAAATAGTGTTACATGGACAGACAAGCATTTCTAAATGTTGGTATTTTATTGTATCTGCCTGACAACAGAACAATAAAATTCATTCCCATCTTCATCTCTTTGTACACAGATAATTAGTAAGAGTATTATCTTGATCCACAGTGAGTTACAGCAAAGTAGAGTTTTTTTTACAATTCCGTACTTAGGCCGCCAGTAGGATGGTGGGCAGACCATACTAGCGGTGCTGGGACTGACCACCAGTGGTGCAGTGGTCCCACACTGCCAATTAGGATGAGACTGCCACCCTGTTGAAAATGCATGTTGTGCATTGGCAGCTTGTGAATGCCAATGTAGGGCGGTATCATGGGTACCCTCCAGGTGCAAACCCCCACGGGGACTTACAACGGGCCCCCAAAAGTAAACACCGCTTGCCTTTCCATGGCGGAGTGTCCGCCATGGAAAGGCATTTCTCCGCACACATCATATTATGGATGGCGGTGCCTGCAAGGCACTGCCACCATATTATGGGCCTTTTCCACCAGGTAGGCAATTGTGACGATTGCCTACCAGCAGAAGAGCGGTAGACGGTCTTTCCATCCACCATGGTACCCCCCCCCCCCATGCTAATGTGGCGAGGGTAAATGGCCGTCCGGTTGGGTGGTTTTTGGGGGCGGATCGCCATTGCCAGTCGGTCGGTGGTGACCACCCACCATGCTAATGGGCCTCTTAGCCTTTTCTCCCTAGTGTGGGTTAATAATAAAGACCGGACTAGCTTCCTGTGCAGTGTAACACAGGTTTCAACATTTGTGAATGCTCGAGGGAGATCAATTGCAGCAAAAGACTTTTGTACAAAGGCCAACCATGGAAAACCAAGGCCTTTGTGCAAGCTAGACAATCTTGTATTATATCTCATGTAAGAGTTGCTTTTTCATTTTTCCATATCGAAAGCCATAGAAATGCAGGGTAAATTTGCATGACTTTGCATACGTAGCCTAATCCTTGCTTGCTACAGCAAATAAAATAGGATGAGGACAGCAGACCAGATAAGAGCTTACCACAAAAATTACTTTCTTCTTTTTGAATAGCTGATACATCCCCTGTGCACCAAACTCCCACCCCATAAGTAGCAACTGTGACACATTGCCTGGAATAAATCCGTACCATGGGGGTGAAAGCTCGACCCTCTGCAAGGGACAGTAGGGTAAAGAGTGATCCAGTCGACCTACAGAGCTTAGTTTTGCACTCAATTATGTTAGGAAGCCATGAGCCGTTGGAGCTAAAGAGTACCCCCAGATAGGAGAATGTGCTAGTACTAACTAGGCAGTTTGTTCCAACCACGATTCAAGAGAGCTTGTTTTTCTGATGTCTAGAAATCATGATAAAAGAGTTAGAGAAGTCGGTCAATACATCAAGATTTCGGGGTGCATGCCAGCAAGACTCAATCATTTGCCTACAACAAAACAGGGCATGGGGTACCAAGGACCTGAGACACATCAGGCGTACATGATGTTAGATGAGAGCCCAGTTTATGTACAGAATAAGCAGCAAAGGAGTGTGCACGCACCCCTGCTGTACCCAACGCCTGATGTTGATCTCTCTTATGAGCTCTCCAGTTTGTCCACATCTCACTCTAGCCATCGTATTCATGTGATGCCAAATGATTTACAAGTGGTTCCTTCATCCCCATTTCTAAAAGTATTAGCCAAAGCTTGGACCAATTTGTTCAGTTGAATGCCAGGCTAGATACATTGGGGTGCGCTTCTCCATAGTGTATTTGCCCAATATTAAGCTAAGCTCCAGGCACTGCTCCTGAGTTCCAATATATTTTTGAAAATTGTACTGACCCAGGTTCAGAATCTTATCATCCACCCACTCAATGATCTTATCATATAAAACCCTTCCTAGGTTTTCAGTTGGAATGTCTATAAGATAAATTTGGCAATAACAACTTAGTGAAGATCGGTCTCCTTTTTTAAAAATAGGACCAATTGTGGATGACACACAGATTGTTGTAAATGCTAGTAATTAGAGTTGCTCAGAAGCTATCATTACATTATATCAAATCGATGGGGATACCTTCCAGACCTGGTGCCTTGTCCCTGTACTTTGCTTGATTGAGACTAAGACTTTGTGGAATAAGAAGGCCACAGCAGGGCTTACATTGACCCTTATGTTTGTAAGTGTGTCCGGATTCCGTGCTGAGTGAATTTTGGAAAAATGTGCCTGCCATACCTTGCTACTATTTTTAGAAACAATTGGTGCTATGTGTTTATTAGCTGATCTCAGGGCTGAGACCGATTCCCAAAAGGACTTACTATTTCTTGTCACAGCTGAATATGCTAAGCTGTCCCATTGCTGAGTAACCACCTCCACCTTTCTCCTTTTAGTTACTGCTTTATATCTTTAATGTAGACTGATTAATTTGCTAGGATCCCTGGGGCAAGCAGTTAGGGCCTTCTAAAGGGTTCGATTAATAGCTGAGCATTCATGATTGAACCATCTGGGGGTATATTAATCATCAGTTCAAGCTTTTACTGGCTTGAAAAGATGAGATTTAATATTAGAAATCCTTGGTTTACTTTTGGGGTCTAATCTCGGTGCTTTGAGCAGATCAATTACTACAGGATTGCGATCCCCAAATTCTGATTGGACTATTGCCCCTGCCACCAATTGATCTAACAAATTGTTGGAAACAAAAATATAGTAAATGATAGAAAAGCAGTTCCTGCCCCTAAAAGTTGCCAAACCAACAACGCCCATTCATGCCATCTCCAGTGCGTTATGCAGATCCAAAGATGCTAAGAAGGCCTTCACTTCCTTACCCTATCACGTCCCTCAGAGAATAGCTTATCATAACCTTGTGCAGGGCACCCCAGTTTGGCAATAAAATCCCCTGCCAAGAACAGAGACACTGGCTACCTGTCACTAACTCCATAAGGGACTCGATGACACTGAAAAATTCCCGGAACTGGGATCAGAGCTGTTCAAAAAGTAATTGTAGAAATTAACAAAATCCCCATGGGATTTCCTTTGTAAAGTACAACCTGGAAACTACAGTGTCTATCACTATGGCATCACCTTCAAGGGAAAGATTTATCCAAATGGTTAACCCCTCAGATGCTCGCAAGCACAAGATGGAGTAACTGGTGGGTTAACCCCTTCGATGCTTGTGACGGAACCATTCCGTCACCAGTCACGGTTGGGCTGTGCTGATGACGGAATGGTTCCGTCACAACCACACCCATTCAATGAGGGGCAGCACAGGAGGGGAATTCCATTAGCAGCGATGGTGTTAAAGCATGAATACCCATTGAGCATAATGGGGTCAAGGGCCCAGGTTTCCTGCATCATAATGATATCATAGTCAGGTACTAGGGATTGCCATTCAGGAAGGAGTATTTTAGATTGATTTCAGCCTTGCAACAGTCCAGCCCATTACTTGCATTATATTCCCTTTACCTCTGGGGTATATATTACACTGGGTAGCTGGGAGTATTAGCAGGTCTTCTAGACTGAGTATTTTTTCTGCAAAAAACTGTAAATTGGTAGTGGGCTGACTCTGCTATGTTCCTGGTCACAAAGATCATAGGCAAAGCCCATAAGCATGCACCTACTTCCAGCTCTAGAAATGTTTGTCTGTGTGTAGCACATGGGCAAACCTCAGTATTTACAGGAAAATGCCTGCCTGAAACACACAAATTGACCAATATGGCATGAAGGAATCTGACCAGCACTCACCCTCTTTTAGCTGCAGTTGGACTCTCAACTACCCATCTAGCCCTGGATAGGCCACCACCAGTGTGCAGGCTATGAGGGTGGTCAGGGTCTGACACACACGCTTGGATTGTTGGGAGGACTGGCCAAGCTTTCCTTTGACACTGTTGTGGGCAGCGCATCTTAGGTTCTTCCACTCTTCCTGCAGCTGATGCTGCTCCAGTTATAGACCCGCAGGTTCCGAACCTTCCAGGTGATGGCTTTCCACAACCCTTGATTTTGGTGGGCGGTGACCTATATGGATGGGAAAGATGAAACAGATCTGGACAGCTAGTGTGAGGACGACTTCTTGTCTAAATACATATTGCATGAAGCTGCAGCATACATTCATTACCACTTAACAGACTACATGTGTCATTTGCACAGGCTACACACTATTGAGACATTGATCCTCAAGTTCCTATACACATGTTGACTGTACTCAGCCCTGGTCAGGTTCTGATCTGACTAATGGTGCCCACTACAATTATGTAGGCCAGAGAAATTCTAACACTATTGTCAGGTGATGACCTATGGAAAACACCACACCATTGTGCCCTTATGAAGGCCAAGGTACTTGTGCATCAAGGAACAGTTACCTTTACTGGCAGGCCCATTTTTATACTACATGCATATGGACTATACAGGCAGGTAACATAGTTGTCAGGACCGCTGATCACCTTGTACATACAGCGGATTCAGCCTGCTCCTTAACAAACCGTTGCTGGATCAAAGGAAGAAGGAAAACACAGAAGAACCCTATTTGGTCCGAATTGTGGCAGAAACAGAACTCTAAGATGGCCGCCGCAGACTTGCTGAGCAGTGGTCTAGTGTTTAGTGAAACACCGGTGCAGAATTGAGGTGACGCGCGCTCTCCCAAGTGGTTGCGCACTTCACTAGAGTTTCAACCGAAGGAGGTATGGCGTTCAGTAACTCCAAGTTCTGAGGTGTATTTCTTTAATTAAAGTTTGCCGCGAAGCAGCTAAACCTTTGTGTGGTTTAGCGGAAGATAGAAGTAGAAGCTCTCAGGAGGTATCTTACGTCGGGAGCGGAGTTGCTGGAGTATCTTCATTTCGAGAGCGGCTCTGTCAATTTCAGCTTCTCTCGTCTTCTTCGCCGGCGTTTTCTGGAATCTAGAATCAATAAGCAAGAAGAAGAGAACGCATAGAGCTAAGTTACTATTGTTTATTTACGAAGAGAAAAGTCTGTGAAATTAAACAGCTGTTGAGTGATAAATGTTAAAATAGACTTACCTTGCAAACGGAGCATTCTCCAGTGACATTGTTGATGCATAAACTGTACCTGTGGAAAGAAAAGAAATCGAATTTAAATCCACTAGCAACAGTAATAAAGGAAAGACATGATAGTCTGAAGAAAGACAGAAGTCAGTTCAAGAACTAAAATCAGAAAGGAAAAAACCCTTATGGAATAAATAGAAGGCAGCATAGAAACTTAAAACTGGTAGGTTAATTGTGCATTAGTAAACAAAGTAAATAGGTAAAAGAGTATAGAGAATTACAACCTGTTCAATATATTTCAGATGTAGCATTAACAGAATAGGAAAAATATCGCTAGATACATCAGAAGACAGAAGAGGGGCTGGTTAACTAGAGGACTAAGAGTAAGTTATCAAATAAAATAAAATAAAACTTAGAATGGAGTAGTGTAGGAAGTATACTAAAATATCCATTCCCCTTTCCCCCTTTGGGGTTAATTAGAGTCATGATGAAATTCTGGCTCTGAGAGATCCTGGAGAGGTAGTTGGGAGCAAGCATCTTCTGTTCCCGTGCAAGTAATCGAAGACCAGCTACTGGTAGGTCAACTTGGGTTCTGACAATAGTATAAACTACATCCTAACATTCTGGTAACATAGAAGGGGCAGGCATCTCTGTCACTGAGAGTCACATCTCTTGGAATGTGTGGACATGTCAATTAAATAATGTTGTATCTGACTACATATGGCTGACTTGCTGTGGTATATGCAGCCATCACAGGGCACACCTTTAACCACATGGGGCATTTTTAAAGGGATGACATTCAACATGTCATCAAATGTCTTGTGAAATATGGTGAATTTTAGCGATATTTTCATTCAGACAGCAAGATTACATCAGGATCAAATAACGATCTGCACTGAATGTGTCATGTGCAATAGGCCTGTACAGTGCAAGCATTACATGTGAGAAAGTGACCACAGACCTATGTGACTTGCATGCATAATGGCATGTTGTAAGACTTGCTGCAACATAGCCTATACGTGACACAACAAATTCACGCAGGAATAATTTCACCCTTGACACTGATAGTTTCCAGTTTGTAAGTTAGGGAAATATTTGCTACACACATTTTTTAAATCTGGTTTATGACTGAAGCGGCTATTCAGGTTTCATGTAAGTTTGAGAAGTGACACGAACCAGACTCTGCTCCCCCAGATATTCCATGCAGGTCTGCTGAGTCAATGATGGCTTGGACCTTCTCCTCCCAGGGTAGTAACTGCATGGGGGTGCTGGGTGGGCCATCACCAGTCCTCAGGGCCTCCAGGTGTTGTCTAGTGGCCAGGTTATGCCCCTTGTTCCTGAGGTCCTTACAGCGTTTTCAAGTATGTTAGACTTGGGCTCCAAACAAACATGGCTCTACTCTACTCTAATTCCATCCACCAGGACTGACAATGCTTGCTCTGAAAACGTGGGATTTTTTACGTGACATAATGAAATGGTGAAGGGACTGAAAAGACACCCAGGAGACAGGAAAAATTAAGGAGCAAGAAAAGTATGTGTAGTGTGAGCAGTGAGAGGTAGAAATAGCCTGGATCACAGTTTGGACTGGGTGTATTTTATAGTGTGCCATGCAGGTGTCTCCAATTAGCCAAGGAACACCAGGTGTGTTGTATTTGTGTCCATCCAATGGCCACTTTTCTGTCGCTTTGCTGCATGCTTCCCGCCATCAGAGGAACGCCATTAGGGGACCGTTAGTACTGCAGTATTTTCATAATTGGGAAGGAGACCGCTGCAGTGATGGTGTCAGCGACTAATATCTAACCATGGGCAGTAAAATCTGCTCCGCTCGTGGAATTTGCAGAATATCGGCAATTCCACGTTCTGCGGAGAACACAGAATTACCAGAAATTCTGCAATCCACGGCGTAGCAGCATTATTTCCTTGCTCCCGCTTTAAAAATGAGTGTTCGCACGTGCGTTAGTGACTACCTGGGATCCCTGCATTCGCCGACTAGTTTTCCTATCCATTTGCATGCGCCACGAGATTTTGGTAGCCACCCGCTTCATCCCGCGAGAGTGTGCGATCGTGCACACGTCATTCGTCGTGCCAATAGACACCGCAAGAGTGTGCGATCGCGAACAAGTAATTCAGACGGCACATCGGACATCCGGCGGAAGTTTGGCGAAGCTTGTGATGCCAAACACGCAAAATTTACAATCTGGAGAAGAATAATGTTTCGAGCAGCATAAAACCTTCTCTGAAATGATGATTTGGATGAAAAAACGCCTTGGATTGTCATTTGGCTGGACTTTTTTGTGCAAGGAGTCCTTACTTTTTTAAAACTTTTTTTGGGAGAGGAAGGAAGTGCCACAGATTCTCCAACTCCCTGCTCCTGTCCAGCAGGCTCCTCTCAGTGCTCTGTCCATCTTGTATTAATTTTTCATTTGGATTGGAGCTGGAAGGATTACTCTTTGTGTCTGCTCTCTGCTGCATCATATATCATTGGATTTGAGGACTTTTGGATTTGAGATTTTACAAGTAAGTTGGTGTTGTTGTTTATGTGATTGGGGCATTGCAGTTGCTGCTACTCCAATTTTGGAACTTTTCATTATTTTTTTTATAAAATTTATTGTGGGTAGCCAGTAGGCCCAGAGCTAGTCATGGGTGCATGATGATACAACTGTTTTTTTTAATGCTCAATACCTTTTATTATAGACAGTGGTTCCTCAATAAACATAATGCCTGAGGAGAAATACAATTAACTATCTCCACTGCCCCGACATGCCATTGAAAACTAAAGTGTATAGATGGGCTGCATCTATGCCATTACAAAGTCATGGTTCACATGTGGCGAAAATTAAACACAAGAAAACAAAAGTACAAGAATCCATTCATGAACTTCAAGGTATGGTGTCAAGTATCTGTTTACTCCGTTTCAGCTTAGCTGCTGATATGGAACTGACATCAGTGAACTATAACATGAATGCTCATCATGAAATAGTGAGTCAGTTCCCTTCGTTATTTCATGGGTTGCGAAAACTCAAGACTATGAAAGTACAATTACACATTAATGAGGATATTCATCCTATTGCTTAAAGACAGACAAACTGCTTTTCATTTACAGGAAGCTTTTGAAGAAGAACTTGAAGCCTTACTCAAACATGATATCATTGAGCGTTCCACTGGTCCAACCCAAAAAAGGACAGTGAAGAAGCTGTATGCATCTGTGTGGCTATACATCAAGCAAACAAGTCAATCGAAAGAGAGCGTCATCCAGGTCCGTACATTGGTAACCTGATAACACAATTGAATGGTGTGAATGTATTCTCTTTCCTTGGTTTGTATAAAGGATATCTTCAGCTGGAACTTGAGTAGAATTGACGAAAAAGAATGGTTAACTTGTTTTCCCCCATTTTTTGTGACCTTTCTGCCCTTTCTTGGAACCTTTCTGCCTTCTGTGCCACTCGTTTCCCCCTGTTTTTTGTGACCTTTTTGTGACCATTTTGCCTTCTGTGCCACTCGTTTCCCCCTGTATTCTTGTGCCCTTTTGCCTTCTGCTTCCTTCATTGCTTCTCACCACCCATGCTGCTGCGCCCCTACGGCCCTGCCCCCAGACTGCCCATTCGCTGCCCCCGCCTCCTGCCTCCCATCTGCTCCTCACTCCCACCTCCCCATACATGCCAGCCACTGTGCGGTTGCGCAGCTGGTGCGTGGCAAGCCCGTCTGCGCCCGTCCGTGCCTGGACCGCTCCCAGCGCCAGAACCCCTGGCCCCCTGAACCCCTGGCATCCTTGGTTTGTATAAAGGATATCGTCAGCTGGAACTTGAGTAGAATTGCAGGTATGTTACAACCTTTTCTACATATATTGGTCTGTTCTGTTGCAAAAGAGTGTCATCAGCTGCAGAGCTGTTTCAAGGTGTAATTTGAAGTATCATACAGCCTGTAATGAATGCTTTCAATTATAGTGATGAAATATTGGTTTTCGAAGCAACACAGAAGGAGCACAATGAAACTCCGACGCAAGTGTGTTGTTTGCACCCTGATGCAGGCTTAACTTTGAATGCTGAGAAATGTGAGTTACATAAAACAAAGGTACAATTCTTTGGCCATATCTTTTCTGATGGGGGTGAGACACCTGATCTCGCTAAAGTGCAAACGGTGTCAACTGCCAGTCCCAAACAAGACGTTTCCACGTTACAGTAATTCCTTGGCATGGCCACCTACTGTTCAAGATACAAGCAAAACGTTTCCACTGTGAGTGCTCCATTAAGAGACTTGACAAAAAAGAATGGTTAATTTCATTGGCCACAGGAATGCGAACAAAGCTTAAAAAAAATCAAACAAGCTCTTAAGAACACTACTGAAATGGCATACTTTGAACCAAAGGTTCACACTGAGGTTGTTGTTGACGCTAGCCCTGTCGGGTTAGGCACAATCCTTGCACAGCGCAGTAGACACTAAAATGTTCAAAGACATATTGTGGCATATGCAAGCAGAAGTTTGTCCCAAATGGAACATGTTTATTCACAACCTAAGAAGGAAAGCTTAGCAGTGGTGTAGGCTTGTGAACATTTTCTCATATTCCTATAGAGAAAGCTTTTAACGCTTGCGACAGATCATCAAGCATTGTTGACCATCTTTGGCAATCCGAAGGAAAGCTACCGCCTCGCATTGAAAATTGGAGTCTGCAATTGCAAGGAATCAACTACACCATCATGCACCATCCTTGTCATCTTGTCCAAGACATTTGAAGCATACATAAATTTATTTGTGAAATCAAGCACACTATCTGCCCTTTTGTTGGAACAAACTGTCACTGTGACAAGTCAAGATAGTGACATGTTAAAACAGAAAGACTTTGTTACACATCAGTTTTGACACCAACACCCTCGACCTCTTGCCAGTGACAATAAATACCAGAAGTTTAAAAATGTCAAAGGTGAACTGTATGTCACTCAGGAAGGAATTATCCTAAACAAATTGTTATTCCAGTGAGTCTGTGACAACAGATAATTTAAGTCGCCCAGGAAGGACATTGTGGAATTGTGGCCTCAAAATGAGCTCTCCGAGACCGAGTCTGGTTTCCATATCTTGATGAGAGAGTTGAACCAGAATTGAAGGCCTGGCATCTATTCAACTGTCTTTCATCGAAAACCACTCAACGCACCTTAAACATGTCAGAGTTGCCAAAGCATGTCTGGGAAAAAAAGTGTTGTTGAATTTTTCAGTCCTCTTGACAATGGACTTGATGATGATTGGTGATGAATACTCCAGTTTTCCATTGATAGACAATATCTATTTTATCACTCAATAAAGTCATTGAGAGATTGAGGGGGAGCGACCCTTGACCCTTTTATGTAGGTCGCTCCCCCTCCGCACAGCACCGCCTCTGTGTCCCTGCCCCAGCTGCCACTGCTGAGGAAGTTCGAGGCCCTCCTCCACCCGCAGGCTACCACCTGCGCCTCATCCCTGGTGGGCAGTGGTAGGCCATAGGTTTGCTCATCCTCCATTGCGTTGCCTGTATTTTTTTTATTGCTCCCGTTGTAGTGACTGCATTTTCATTGTTGTGTCTGTGACTGCTGTTGTCTGTCTCCCACATTGCCTGTACGTGGTCTGTGCCCGTTCTCTCCCTCTGTTCCCCTCGCTGCCCCTTGTCTCTCTGGCAGTTTTTTCCTTCTGCTCCCCTCGCGGCCAGTGTATCTCTGCCCGTTTATGCCTTCTGTTGCTTAGCGGCCCCTGCATTTCTGTGACCTTTCTGCCCTTTCTTGTGACCTTTGTGCCCTCTGTGCCCCCCATTTCTCCCCGTTTTTATGTGACCTTTCTGCCCTTTCCTGGGACCTTTCTGCCTCTGTGCCACTCGTTTTCCCCCATTTTTTGTGACCTTTCTGCCCTTCCTTGGAACCTTTCTGCCTTCTGTGCCACTCGTTTCCCCCTGTTTTTTGCACTTTTGTGACTTTTCTGCCCTCTGTTCCACTTGTTTCCCCCTAAATTGTTGTGCCCTTTTACCTTCTGTTTCCTTCATTGCCCCTCACCACCCACACTGCTGTGTCCCCTACAGCTCGGCCCCCGGACTGCCCATTCGCTGCACCCGCCTCCTGCCTCCCCGGCTGCTCCTCACTCTCACCTCCCCATACATGCCGGCCACTGTGCGGTTGCGCCGCTGGTACGTGGCAAGCCCGTCTGAGCCAGTCCGTGCCTGGACCGCGCCCAGCGCCAGAACCGCTGGCCCCTGCTCCTGCCACACGACTGCCACCATTACAACAACAGCACTCTGCACGCTCTCAACCCCGGACGGACCCACAACTTCATCAAGGCCGCCCCAAAATGCACACATGGTCCTTTCACCTGCCGGATCTGAAGCTACATCAGTCACAGAGCCGACGAACCACATGCCAAGAAAGACCTCAACCACCTCTGATGCATACTACTGAACACATGCTCCGCACGCAAACACGCCGTTGAGCTCTGTGACCTGCTCAACACAACCTTCCTCGATGCCGCCTTCCTGACAGAGACCTGGTTGAACAACTCCTCCACACCCGACATCTCCATAGCCATCCCAGATGGCTACAAGAGCACCCGCAGAGACCGCACCAATGGAGTCGGAGGAGGAATCACCACCGTCCACAAGAACAGCATCAGGGTCCCAACTAGCACCGACGATGCGCTCAGCACTGCTGAACACATGCATTTCCAGATCCACACTGACCCCAACTTCACCCTCATAGGCACCCTCGTTTACCGAGCCCCGGATCCCGCCCCCAGTTCAGCTACTCCATTGCCGACTTCATCAGCACGCACACCCTGAACTCCACCGACTACATCCTCCTTGTAGACCTGAACTTTCACCTTGAGACCAACAACGACAGCAACTCCACCTCCCTGATCGACAACCTCGCCAACCTTGGACTGAGGCAACTCGTCACAATGCCCACCTACTCCGCTGGCCACATGCTCGACCCCGTCTTCTCCTCAAGCCCGCACCTCTACGTCAGAAACACCACCAAACTCCTCTGGACCGACCACCTCTGCATCCACTTCACCTTCCAGAAACCCACCACACACCACCGCACCCAACAGATGCAAACCTTGCTCTCAGCCCACCCACCGAACCCTCCAACACCGACATCGCTGCCCAAAACCTCTGACGCTGGATCAAGGACTGCGCCAACACCCTCGCCCGCTGAAGAAACCCCCCCACAGAGACACCAGCAAGAGGGCCATCTGGTTCACCCCAGAACTCCTAGATTCCAAGCAAGCCTGCTGGAAACTAGAGAAGAAATGGCACAGTGAACAAACTCTGGACAGACACGCAGCACACAAGAACGCCGTCTGAAACCACCACCACCTCATCAGGGCTGCCAAGAAGACCTCCTTCAAAGACTGCCTTGACAACAACGCACACGACAACAAGGAGCTCTTCAACATCGTGAAGGAACTCTCTAACACCAACGACATCCCCCCCGTCACAAGCACTGTGCGACTCACTCGCCACCTTCTTCCACTGCAAGAGAACAGACATCCACAACAGCTTCAACACCCAGACAGCCCCAATAGACAGCAACACAACAGACCCTCTGCACACCATCAACCACGTCCCCTTGCTAGCCTGGACCAGCATGAGCATCGATGACACCATCAAGACCATGAGCACAATCCACTCCGGCTCGCCGTCAGACCCATTCCCGCACCACGTCTTCAACAAAGCAAGCAGCTCCATCACACCCCACCTACGCAACGTCATCAATCTCTCCCTTGAGACCGCAACCTTCCCAAAGAGCTGGAAACACACCAAGATCAATGCCCTACTCAAATCAAATTCAAATTCAAATTCAAAATTAGCTTTATTCAGTGTTTTGACAAAAAACCATAAAAGCATACAAAATACAAACATAAGCAGACTAAATAACTTTCCTCGTTAAAAAACATCATATCATGAGTACAAAACAAGTGAGAATCGTTAAAATGCATACAAAATTCTAAAATTCATTAAGGACTCATGAAGTTCGTACAGTCTCCTGTGTTGCGTATTATTTGATGTGATAAGGTGCAATATAATACAATATTTTTTGTTTTATCCATACAGTCCTAATCATTACCCATGGTCCCTCTGCACTTTACAATGAAGGTTAAAAATTTTATTGCTGTCACTATGGTGATTTCATCTTGCATCATGTACAATCTGATCAGTGCAGTTTTACAGGTTCTCAATCCCCATGTTTTTAACAATGGTAACAGGTATCTTTTTCTCCCCCATTGATAAAATTTGCAGAAGAAAATGCAATGTAGGTTTGACTGCTTAGATAGGTCGTCACATGGACATTTTGCCAAGTTAGCGGACCAATCGTTCGGGGCGGGAAATGATATTAACCTATAGAATGACTCCGTCCTCATTCGAGTCAGGAGCATTCTATGATAGCAAGAATAGATTGGGGCTAGATAAGCATGAAGGCCTGTACCATATAGGATATTACAATGGGCTACTATTGTAGACTTGTGCCCATCTAAGTACCATCTCCGTTCCTCCAGTAAATCAAGACATGCCACTTTTAGGGCTTTTTTTGCTATTTGTGAGCATGATGTAGGATTTAGATAGAGATCTGGTTTGCCAATGGAAAACAAAAACTTTTTCACATAGGCTAACCATGGCTGCTTACTGGAAGCGAGATGATTCAAGCAGTCTTGGATTACTTCCCTGTTGAAACTTGTATCATCGCATGTCCAGATCTTGAACCACAACATCACTGGGGCTATTTTTATCAGGTCGGTGATATGGACTCTATTCAGTTCATTGTGGCAGATTGTAGTAGACGTGGAGCGGGGGACTGATAATAGGTATCTCAGGAAAGCATTTTCCACTGTTTGTTTTTTTTTACAGTCTGCCAGTCCCCAAATGCCCGCCCCGTATACAGCAGTGGAGACACATTTCGCAGCATAAATCTTAAGTAATATGTCTACAGGTTTCCTGCCCAGTCTTTTAGCAAATTGTTTGAGGGCACCTATCGTGCGAGAGAAGGCCGGATTCCGGGAGGTTATTGCTGTTGACCATGTACCCCTGTTGTTAAATATGATACCTAGATAGGAAAAGGTTTTGGTCATAGCAATCTTAGTATTATTAACGAAGGTTTTACACTCTGGTATGATTTTCCTAGTTGTACATGACATTGTGAATGTTTTTCCCTCGTTTATTTTTAAACCTCTCATAGTCATGAAGGTTGAGAAACCTGTTAGCGCTTTCTGAAGGCCCAACTGGGTACGAGCCATAATCACGGCATCATCAGCATATAGTAATAGTGGTACTGAGATGCCGTTTATTTTAGGGTAGTCTACTTCAAAATCTTTTAAAAAGTCTGCTATCTCGTTAATATATAGATTAAAAAGGAATGGTGCAAGGATGCAGCCCTGTCGGACACCCTTTGCTATAGGGAATTTTCTGGTTCGCTCACCATTTTTTCCATATCTGACCGTGGCGCCAGCGTCTCTATACAGTTCCTGAATAAAGTGTAGAATATTTTTATCTATCCCCAATTTGACCAGGGTTTTCCATAGCATGCTATGGTCTAGACAATCAAAAGCCGAGGTTAGGTCGACGAATGTTAAAAACAAATTCCCTTTTTCCCTTCCAATATATTTACTAGTTATTAAGGCCAGGTTTAAACCCTGCTCTACGGTGCCTACACCAGTTTTAAAGCCATACTGTAATTTCGATAATATCCCTTTGCTCTTAGACCAGGTTTGCAGTTTGGTTAGCAATACTCTGCCTGCGACTTTCATCAGGGTGTCTAGCAAGGAAATAGGGCGGTAGCATTTTGGGTCCTGTCTATCCCCTTTTATAAATATTGGAATTACTATGGCTTCGTGCCATGTATCAGGAAAACCCCTTTTGCTATACGCGTTTAATACATTTGCTAATAGAGGAGCCCAAAGGTCTACATTTTCTTTAAATATATCGATGGGAACTCCATCTGGGCCAGGGGCCTTTAAATTAGCACTCTGGGAAATTGCTAGCTCGAGCTCTAAGGGGGTAAAAACTATATTTAAAGGAAAGCTCTCTTGCAACACTGTCTGTTCCACCTGGCTATTACTAAAGTCATATTGTGGGGTCATAGTTATTTGATCTTTTTTGTATAGGGAGGTAAAATAATCAACCCAGACATCTTCCGTTATGGCTATCTCCATCGAATCAGCCTTGCTGTCCGTGGAAAAAAAGGGGGCATTAATTTCTTTCCAGAAAGAAATATTATCCCTTAGGGCACTTGCCTTTAGTAGGGCTTCCCAGGCCTGATTTTTCAATTCATCCTGTCTCTCGCGTAGGGTCTGTTTATAGGCTTGCCTGGCGTCTTTAATCAAACTAGTGTCTTTAGGGACTGTCTTTAATGCCTGTAATAGATCTTTATGGGCTTTAGAACAGGCGGAATTAAACCAGCCGTATAGTCTCTTTGCTGCCCCTATTTTTAGTTTTTTAGTTAACTTATCATTTATTGTGGCAGTTATTCTTCCATAAGCCTCTATAATTAGCTGGGGGTTAGTGTTAAATTCTAGGCAGGTCGAAAATTGTTCCAGTTCTTTCTGGACTAACTCCTTCACGAAATTTGTGGAATCGATTTTTGCCCATTTTATGGCATATCCATTCTTTCTTGCCAGTGATACTGAGTGACCATGAAGAATACTAGGTATGCTTGTTACAGGACTCTCGGGCTTCTTGACGGCAATAGTGGTGCTAATCGGAAAATGATCACTTATTGCCAGGTCTTCCGTGTTAAACTCCTCCAGACAGCCCTGGTTCCTATTAGACACTAGGATATAGTCAATTACAGTGCCCAACCCTCGACCAAAAAAGGTTGTCTGAAAAGCTACAGAAGGCTCACATAATTAATTGGCAAACCCCAAGTCCCAATCATGCAGTAGTTGGTTTAACATGTTACCCATAATAGAATGTTCAAAGTGTGTAGTTGGGTCCCCTCTTAAGTTATAAATGCCACAATTTTTTGTGGCACTGTAGGGACACAGATGACAATTATAATCACCTACTATTAGAGTACAATCTGCATCTTGCCCACCTCTTGTGAGCATTGTAACAAGCTCAGCTATTAAAGCTTTAGGATCTACTTTTGGCACGTTGATATATAAGTTAATCACAAAAATGGACCACCCCTTTGCTTTGACCATAAGTCCTTGCATTGATCTGGCCACCCCTACTGTAGATCCACCTGCCATGTATGGGGTCAGTTTTGTGTTACACAAATTAGAGGCAAAGATACACAAACCCCCCGACCCTCTACCTCGATTACCCTGTATCGACGGGATGTAGAAGGTGCTAAAGCCCTCAATGTGGGTCTCCTCCTGGTCCCAGCATTCTTGTAAACATATTATATCCTGCTTACCCATAAAGGATAGAAATGACTGGGCCCTTGATTTATTGTTTAGCCCTGCGATATTCCAGGAAGTTATTTTTAGGCTAAATTTTTGTTGATTGGCTTCTAATGCCAGTGGCTGTTTAGTTGGCCTCTCCGTACCCTCTACACTATGTTCTACCTCCCTTATGGTTTGTGTGGTATCCCGCGGGATTGTGGGTGTAACCCCACCATTGAATTTCAATTGGGCTACGGGACCTTCCCTTTTTGGGGTCTCATTTAGTTGGTGAGATGGATGCTGAGGTGTTAGCGATATTTCCCCTATTGGGGGATTGGATGTGTTCCTTGATGGCCCAGTACTAGCGTTGTGAGTCTGATGGTCATTTATACTGGACTCGTCTGAGATGCCTACATTATTTCCTGTCTGATTTGTTGCCCTTATTGGTCAATCGACCATGTCTAGGCAGTCGAACTTGTTCCTTGTGGGGGCCCCCCTCCAGTAATCGGGATTTATGTTTTCTCTTCTTGGTGGCCAGGGACGATTATCCCACCCTCTGTTCCAGTGATTGCTAGTATTCCCATTTCTGTTTCTGTTGTAGTGCCCCACCTGTGTCCAGGGCCAATCCTGAACTTCTTCCCAGCTGTTTGGGTCACCGTAATTAAAAGTATTTAGAGGTGGGTAAAAGAAGGAGAGACGCTGAACGTCAACCCCCCCCCCTTTTCTCCAGGGCTGGCCATGAGGAGATGTAATCAGCTGTGGCAGGGTCCTCACAATTAAGTACAATACAATCGCCCTGTAAACTTTTTTTGGTATCGCCAATCCAGAACACTCTTCTCATTGAAATGATTCTGCTATGATTAGATGGATGAAGAGGTCTGTTTTGGCTCAACCACTGCAATACCTTGTTACGCAAGGACCAGGGGGGTTCGTCTGTACCGTCTGCCAGCTCGGTGACCCCGGTAAGTATGACAGTGTATGGGGTCGCCTCGGGTGGCAGATGTATCGGACGCCTATACCTATGGCCTTTCCTCACATTGGCCTGTGGCTGGGGTGGTTGGGCTTTTTGTGAGGTCTGTGGGGTATCCTTCTGCTTCACTACTTGGCTATTTGACTCGACGGGAGCCGGGGTTTTTTGGGGGTTATCGGTGGGGCCTTTTTGTTTTCCACTCCCTTCTGTTGGGGCAGGTTTTGAAGTAATTTGTTTATTTTTTGGAGCTTCAGTGTTTACAACTCTTTCGAGCGACGAGGGCTTGGGTCGGGTGACTGGTAAAGACAGGGGTTGAGCCGGGTTGTTTGTGTCTTTCCCATTCCCCAGAGCCTTGGCAGGTGTTCCTAATGATTTTTGCTTGAAAGCTGGGGTGTTTAATTTAGCTAGTTGCTTCTCTATGATCATGATGCTTTTTTCCAAAGGTTGCAGATGGCGTTTTAGCAACAGGCCCATGCTTTTTGTGATGAAATCATGTAGTGTTACACATGCAGTACATGGTTTCTGTATGCCACCCCCGAGGGCTTGATTCTCTGTCAGCTCACGGAGAACAGCGTCCTGAGAGATTGCTATACAATCAGTATTACTATTAGTAGAGTTCGATTGGTCTGACAGGACTATATCGGTAGTTGGTTTAGGTGAGGTCGTCATGTTATGCAGAGCTGGTGTGGTCTCATGTGGGGTCAGGTCAGTGTTTTGCCTCTTCGCTGTAGCACCCTCCCGCTTGCCCGTGGGATTAGGGTCTACATTATCCACATGATCATAGGGAAAAAGTAGATCTGGTGTTTTTTCCGGGTCCTCGCTGGAGTTGGACACCAGTGAGAGTTGGGTGGCGGATAGATCTACAATATTTGGAACCGTATGTATTAATGCATTCGTAGTGTCCGGTTCCTTAAGCAGTGGAATAATAGGGCCCTGTTGTGTAGGGGTTTGTGCAGAAGCCAGGAGCCCCATAGAAGATCTTCTTGCAACCTCCAGTTCATGGGATACCCTCCGTTCTAAGATGTGTATGCTTTTGTCTATTACCTCGTGGGTCTTGGTAATGAATAAGTCTAGGGGACCAGTAATGTCGGTTAGGCTAGAGGTCTTTTTACTTCTAGTACGCTTATTCATTGTTGCACCAAGTATGTCAAAGTTATTAATAAAAACAGGTCAGATACTTGGTAAGAAACCAGCGAAAGGTCGCAGTTAAAGGTAGCGGTATGAGAATGAGAATGAAAATACCGTGGCCCAGTCCAGTCCTGCACAGTCTGGAACGGGCTGAAACGGGCCCGCCCTTGGCCCGGGCTTCGCCTCGCGCTTCTCCCGCGCGCGTCCCGCGTTGCGTGTGAGGGTGTTCTGGTTAAAGGGAGGATCACGCACGGGGGCGTTGCCGCCGGGGGAAGAGGCACCAGCTGGAAGAAGCTAAGGCTTCTGGTCCTCGCAGTCCCCCGGTGCAGGCAGCCAGTAGAATGGGGTCAAGCGCACGCTGGGAGCAATTAGGCAATCCGTCGACCACGGAAGAGCTCCCACCAGCGGCGCGACCTCCCAGGTAGCTGGTCACAGCGGGGCAAGGTTTCAATGGGAAGCACCCTTCGTTCAGCGGCAAAGATCCTTAACTAGAGGACTCCAAAGTCAGCGTGTGTGAGCGGCACCCGCGGAGCGGGTGTTGCGAAAAGTAAGTAGGCGGCAGGTAGGGGGCGTTGCCGCCGGGGGAAGAGGCACCAGCTGGAAGAAGCTAAGGCTTCTGGTCCTCGCAGTCCCCCGGTGCAGGCAGCCAGTAGAATGGGGTCAAGCGCACGCTGGGAGCAATTAGGCAATCCGTCGACCACGGAAGAGCTCCCACCAGCGGCGCGACCTCCCAGGTAGCTGGTCACAGCGGGGCAAGGTTTCAATGGGAAGCACCCTCCGTTCAGCGGCAAAGATCCTTAACTAGAGGACTCCAAAGTCAGCGTGTGTGAGCGGCACCCGAGGAGCGGGTGTCGCGAAAAGTAAGTAGGCGGCAGGTAGGGGGCGTTGCCGCCGGGGGAAGAGGCACCAGCTGGAAGAAGCTAAGGCTTCTGGTCCTCGCAGTCCCCCGGTGCAGGCAGCCAGTAGAATGGGGTCAAGCGCACGCTGGGAGCAATTAGGCAATCCGTCGACCACGGAAGAGCTCCCACCAGCGGCGCGACCTCCCAGGTAGCTGGTCACAGCGGGGCAAGGTTTCAATGGGAAGCACCCTCCGTTCAGCGGCAAAGATCCTTAACTAAAGGACTCCAAAGTCAGCGTGTGTGAGCGGCACCACCCTACTCAAAAAACCCAAGCAGACCCAAGAGAC
This sequence comes from Lissotriton vulgaris, assembly GCF_964263255.1. Taxonomy (NCBI): domain Eukaryota; kingdom Metazoa; phylum Chordata; class Amphibia; order Caudata; family Salamandridae; genus Lissotriton; species Lissotriton vulgaris. The sequence continues at coordinate 8,961 of NW_028242711.1, read as the reverse complement.
CTCAAGAACTTCTGACCCATCTTTCTGCTCCCCTTCCGGGCCAAGGTCATCGAGAAAATCATTAACAGACAGCTAACTCGATACCTCGAAGGGAACAGAATCCTGGACCCTTCCCAGTCAGGGTTCAGCAGCAACCACAGCACCGGGACCACCCTCATCGCCACCACCAACGACATCAGGACTCTGCTAGACAATGGGGAGACTGCAGTACTCATCCTCCTAGATCTCTCTGCCGCCTTCGGCACCATCTGTCACAGCACACTACGCGCACGCCTCCATGCGGCAGGGATCCGAGACAAGGCTCTGGAATGGGCCACCTCCTTCCTCTCTGGCAGAACCCAGAGCGTCTGTCTCCCCCCGTTCCGTTCCGAAGCCTCTGAGATCATATGCGGCGTACTTCAAGGATCCTCCCTCAGCCCGACACTGTTCAACATTTACATGGCCCCGCTCGCACATGTCGCCCGACAGCACAACCTCAACATATTCTCCTAAGCCAACGACACTCAACTGATACTCTCCCTCACCAAGGACCCCATCACCACCAAAGCCAACCTCCATGAAGGAATGAAGGCCGTCGCCGACTGGATGAAGATCAGCCGTCTGAAGCTGAACTCGGACAAGACGGAGGTCCTCATCCTCTGTTCCAACCCATCAGCCTGGGACAACTCCTGGTGGCCAATGGCACTGGGGCAGCCCCGACCCCCACTGACCACGCACGCAACCTGGGAATCATCCTTGACTCAACGCTCTCAGTGAACAAGCAAGTCAACGCCGTCTCCTCCTCCTGCTTCAACTACCTCCGCATGATCTACAGATGGATCCCGACAGATACAAGAAAGACAATCACCCAGGCCCTCATCAGCAGCAGACTCAACTACGAAAACGCCCTCTACGCGGGAGCCCTAACCAAGCTCATCAATCGACTACAACGCATCCAAAACGCCTCGGCACGGCTGATCCTCGATGTACCACGACACGGCACATCATACCCCACCTGAGAAACCTGCACTGGCTCCCAATCAACTAGAGGATATCCTTCAAACTCCTCATCCACGCACACAATGCACTCCACAGGACCGGCCCAGCCTAACTCAACAGACGGCTCTCCTTCTACACCCCCAACCGCCAGCTATGCTCCCCCAACCTCTCACTCATCACCGTCCCGCACATCCGAAGAACAACCACCAGCGGGAGATCTTTCTCCCACCTCGCCGCCAAGACATGGAACACCCTCCCACTGAGCCTACGACAGACCCAAGACCTGCTGACCTTCAGGAGGATACTAAAGACATGGCTGTTCAATCAGTAGCGGCCCCCACCTCCCCCCCAGCGCCTTGAGACCCTCACGGGTATGTAATGTGCTTAACAAATGACTGATTGATTGATTGATTGAATGTTTAGACTGCATCTTCGCGACATGGGGTGTTCCTGTGATCTTAAAATCAGACAAGAATTCAGAGGCTTCATGAGTCATCATAATGTGAAGCATCAGAAAAGCACATCTCTTTGGCCACTGGCCTTGTTGAATGTTTCTTGAGTTCTCTTAAGAAGACTGTTCAGCGTGCTGTATTGGAAAAGCTCGACCTTAAGACTGTCTTGAGTTGTACTCTTCAAGCTTGCCATTCAATCCCTCATCCGACTACAGGTGAAAGCCCTGCATCCTTGATGTTTGAAAGATCCATGATGGCCAAGTTACCTCAATGTACCAACAGAAGACTAAGTACTGAGGAAGAAACTTGTATAAAAGACTTGGATCATAAAATAAAAATGAAGGCCTATGAATACAAGTGCTGGATGCAAAAGGCGTTACGTTCACTAAACGACATTGAGTGGTTGTTCGTCAGCATAGAAAACCAAAATCTGATGCTCCCTTTGATGCTGATCCCTTTCATGTTGTAACCATCAAAGGACACATGGTGACTGTCCAAAGTCCTGGGAAATACATTATGCGAGATTCCTTGCATTTCAGTCAAGTGGCTCATCTCTCTTCAGGCACTGATGTCAATTTAGAGACTGGTTCTGAAAGGACAAGTAAAAGCCCACTGACTGCTGTTGTTCCTACATCACCAACACAGGTCATGGACACTTCTACTGCCTGTTCCCAGTTTCCGACGACGTGGTCGGGACTTGTGATAAAAATGTCACGAAGACTCACTGAAAGCTATGATTGTGTATATATTTGTAAAAAAATGTTATTTAACAGAAAGAGAGATGTAGTTTTGTGTGAGTTAGCAATAACGTAACCCTTGTGGCTCCTGATGGACTCTGTAGAACTGTGATGTAAGCGTTCGAATGTAGGGAAACTAATTCAGCTTTAGAATGTTGAGTTTGCGATTACACACAGATGAATAAAGACGTGTTATACTAAGCTCCATGTGTGTCATAGTCATTGGCGAGTCCCAAGCTGGGTAGAACGCTACATTCAGTATAACAAACTCATTCCTAGAGCATACGTGCCAACCCTCCAGAATCAGGCGGGAGACTACTGGTTTCAAGGCTACTCTCCCGATTCCTGCATTCAAAAACACGATTCCTCTGTGGGCTGCAGCCAGCACTGGTCTAGTGAGACTCATAGTATTCACTGCCAGCAACCTGCTCCTGCAGGCTAGTGCACAATATTTTTGTCATGGACTCTCTGCCCCCGCTTTCTCAGTGTTCCTGGCAGGTAAGGGGAAAGAAACATGTTATCTGCGTTTCTAATATCCGTTCTACAGCAGTACACTAAGTCCTATACATGACAGTAGACCGAATTCAGGCTTCAATAGAAGTCAATGGAGAAAAACAATCTCTCAATTAGTTTCTAAAAACTCTCACTCTCATCTTCTAAAATGTTGGCATTTATGCTAGTGTATTGAGCATAACCTTTTTACCAAGGCTCAAAGGGTTGTACTACCACTCTTTTTCAGTGGAAACACAAGGTGTGCCTAATTAAATGCTGCATTTAGGAGAATCATCACAGCCAGCTACACTCTTCAGCTACACTGCTCAAAGCTATTTTTTTAACATGGATTTTTTTTATTTTAGCGTAGGTAACATACAATACATCTACTGTTCAGCAGCACTTCAAGAATAAACAATGCAGGCAACTTCTTGCATCGATCTCTCTTCCAATGAACTGCTTCAAACGAAGTATATACACCAAACAGATACATCGATTGGTCCATGTCTATCAGCTAACTTCCAAATGTCATAGATAGTATTAGTTCAGAGTGCAGTATTATCATCCTAGGCACAATACATTTCAAGCATAACACAGTCTCATTTGTAACCCACCCAATCTGTACTTTTCATAATGACCAGTGTCCCTGATAGAGTATCGGAGAAGGGCCAGCAAGCAGGCGTCACATCTACAGGTGATTACTGCAAGACCGCAACAGTCTCAAACAATGGCAACTACATAGTATATCTAAGCATCCTGTTCTGAAGGAGCATTCTCCGAACTCTATGTGTTTCGCTGTAGGAGATAATAACGAAGCGGCCTCCATGTATTCCTAGGTCTTCAGGCTTGTGGAAGTGTCTCCATGTAAACGGCCAACAGCTCCTGCCAAGAGATCAGATCTCCCAGACAGTCCTTGAACCGTGGAACTCTCCCCCACCCCATCTACATGCCACTCTGTGTTTTGCCAGTAAAAAAGATACAGCCAAGAATTTGCAATGTGTTTTGGGTATCTGCGCAGTGTAACTTAAGAGCGCCACTAGGGGATCCCTGACCAAGGTGCTATTCGTCATTGTTTCAAGCACTTCGTGAACCTGTTCCCAAAACTCCCGCACACCGGGACATTCCCACGCCAAGTGGAGAAATCCAGCTGCTGGCCTCCTACACCTCTCGCAACAATCAGTATCGGACAACTGATATCTAAACTTTTTTACCGGGGTATAGTACAAGCGGTGCAGAAATTTATAGTGTATCACACGCAGCCTACAACTAGCAGAGATATCTGAAGTCTGAAGACAACAATATGACCATTTTTCGTCGTCCACTTCCACCCCCAGTTTCACAGCCCAATGTGCTTGGGCAGAACAGGGAGCACCCTCCTTCTGAGCGTGTATGTTAATATACAGACCAGACACCAAATGTTTGCCATCCCTGGACCCCAGCATGAGATGCTGGGGGACTAGGCTCCTGTGGGAAATCAGGGACGATTGAGAGTATCCCTTGACGCAACCTAACGTATAAGAAAATATCCAGAGGTTCACTTGTGTCCCGATGGAGTATCTCAAATGGCTGCGTGCCCCTAAGACTGGTGTAACGTCCTCTGGTCACTGTCTTAGTCCCTGCAATAGGGTTTTTGTTAATCTGTTGGTCTTCCTTTTATTTTGTTATTCATCAAAAACCATCTTTTTAATTTTCAGCATAGTTTATATTCTTTAATTTTCTTAGTAATTCCAATGCATTTTAGCTTATATCTAAGGCTTCTTCAGGGAATATCTACACAACAAAATACAGCCTGTAGTACATGAGGTAAAACTAATTGTGTAAAAATATGTGGTTACAAACTTATACATTCCAAATGCTTCATGCACTACTGTGATGTTGGTGCTATCAGCTGTGAGAAAAACAAACGAAAAAGATGGTTGTGGTCATGAACAAAAAAGTGCTCGATTGTTGCAGGTTACGTGTGGCATCATGTTAATCTAGGAAAGTGATGTGCTGCCTCACGGCAAAATTTATAAGTGATGTCTCAATATTGGAAACAAAAATGATTGGCTTATGCCAATATAAGCTCAAAAGTGAACATTAATATCGCGTTCCCCCGTAAAATATTAGTCAGGTGACTACTTCATTCTCCAAGTTTGGTAAAGCTACATGCTGATGCGCACTTACTTGTGTCGACATGGATCTAGGAAGCAGTCCTCCCGCTAAAAAACGGTTCCTTGCAGTGATAAAGTTCACTGTTGCCGGTACTTGCTTGTTTAAAACGGACCGGTTGTATGCGTCTAACTCAGACATGACGTTAGTAGATGACGTGAAGGTAAAAGTGAAGGATGGACTACGGGGCATGCGCCATCTTGAAGGTATATGCAGTCAACGAACCAAAAAAGTGCAATAGAACGAAAAAATGGTGTGCAAAGTTGCGAGTATTCGATATACATACTCATATGCGATAATTTCACAAAACTTTATCCGTGCTGGTAATGAGTGTATCTACTTGACATTGTTTTAAAGAAATAATAATAATCATGGTGGAACAACTTTCACAGTGCAAGTAATGAATATACCAATTGCTATTTGGAAGATGAACCAAATATAACAAAACTAGTTATTATTATAAGTAACAGCTAAATTCTACCCTATCATTCATTCCGAATGGCTTTAATGTCTCTAGAGTGTAAATCCAAAAGTTCTCTCTTTGCAGTAGCTGTTGATTGTTGTCCTTCCCTTCCATATAGGGGATGATTTCCAGTATGGTAAATCGAAGTTGGCTGACATTATGAGCCAATTCTGTGAAGTGAAATGCAACACTAGATTTTGGAGATTTATTCCGAATGTTTGATTTATGTTAATTTATTCTGGTTTTTATTTGTCGTTCTGTTTTCCCCACATAGCCGTGGCCGCAAGGGCATTTCAATAGATAAATAGCATTCTTGGTGTCACATGTTGCTGATACCCTTAATTTGATACTGTGACCCTTTCTAGGATGCATGATGGTTGTTCCTCTTAAGATATTATTGCAATTGTTGCAATTATAACATGGGACAGTTCCGTTGTAAGTTTCTGTGACTTGCAGTATTCTTGGTTTTAGGATTTCCCCCAAATTCTTAGTTCTTTGGTAGGCGAACATTGGCATCTCAGAGAAGATGTTATTAAAATCCTTTTCCTGCGTTAATATTGACCAATGCCTTTTAATGATGTTTTGAAATATTTTGCTCTTGGTAGAATATTTTGATACTACTACCATTCTGGTATTTACTTTTTTAGAACTTTTTTAAAGTAGTTGAGGTCTAGTTTTCATAGCATGTCTGTGTTTGGCTGATGTCATTATTTCCTTGGGGAACCCCCTCTCTTTGAATCTTAACTCCATTTTGTCGATTTGTTGTTCTGCTGTTGAAACTATGCATTTAACATGCAACATTTGCGAAAATGGAAGATGGCTCTTTAAACTTTCCTGGTGGAAGCTATGGAAATGTAATAAGTTATTTCGATCAGTTGGTTCCCGAAAAAGGTCTGTATTAAATCCCATGTCGGTTTTGGTTATTTCCACATCTAAGAAGTTTATAGTGGATTCTTGTATTTGTCATGTAAATTGAATGCGTTCATCTGCTTTGTTGAGTTCCTCTATAGCAGGGGTCTTCAAAGTGTGGGGCGCGGCCCCCAGGGGGGCCGTGGAGTGATGGAAAGGGGGTCGCACATTCCCGGTCACACCTCCGCCCAGGCCCACAGAACTACAGGGGATTTAGCCCCCTTCCTCCCCCATAGTGTTTCTCAGCTCGAGCTGCTGTGGGCTCCGCTGCGTCTGCAGTCTTATCTGAGTTGTTCATAGGTCATTAAAGATCATTTGCATGTCGTGGTCCAGGGCCGGCTTCAGGCGGAGGGTTTGCTTTTAAAAATATGCTTCTCTGTACAGACCCATCCACTCCCGAGGATAGCAGTGGGCTGGCGAGAGACTGTGAATGAAACGAGCTCAACTCTAGCAGTATGTGTCAACTCTAGTAAAATGAGTATGTGTGTGGGGCAGCTGCGAGCACTGCAGAGAGAGCTGAAATGTGTCAACCTCCCACAAGTTCCTTGAGGGGGTAGGAGGGTCAGCTGCAAGCCAGGGGCGTAAGGTAAAATGGTAATCATCCCCCCCCCTCTCGCCCGTCTTCCATATCTCACAGATATTACTTGGCCTTGGGCTCAATGGGTGCCTCGTGAAGGGTTGGGCCCCCCTGCACTTACTGCATGATTTTAATGTTTGGCAATATATATATGGAGGGATCAAGCCAAATATCCAAATATGGTTTTCATTTGTACTGTGGCAGACATGCTAATAAATTCTCTTTGTGTGATGGAGGTCATAGGCGTACATAGTTCCTATATGGAACCTATGCAATGTGGATGGTCACCTATATCAGTAAGGGGCTGTAGAAAAAAACGTTGCTGTGAATCGATTGTGGGGGCCTGATCAGTACAGGGGCTGGGATGATGTTGTCTGGCATCAAGGGATCTTCACCTGGCGGAACATCTTCACTTGGCCTCTACACAGCTGGGAAGGCATGGGGGAGTTTAGGTACTGGACTCAATGAACTACTTCCTTTCCCAGTGCATCTATGAGAAGTGGCAGATTGAGGCTCTGAAAGTACTTCACCAATATGATTATAGAAGCATCTGGAGGCTGCATACTCTCTTCAGGGACTAATAAAAGAAGAAAACCACACTTTGCATCATTGGTTGCCACATTTTTCCGCTGGATGACCACACAACACTGACATAAAGGGACAAACTCATGCTGTGAGATGTAACTATCTTTCATGCTACTTAAAGCGACCTGTGTCTTGTACATGGTTGAGTTCTTCTGATCAACTTACTTGATGAGTGTTTTTGCACTTTGGTGTGACAGAACGTTCACAATTCAGAGGCCAAGCAGTTGCATTCCATAGATCCTCAAAACATTCATCATATACGGGTGTACTGGCAATAGATATCACCTTTAATTAAGTTAAAGCCATTTGCTTTGCTATACAATACCATTAGCAAAGCAAATGGCTTTAACGTAATTAAAGGCGAGACCTATTGCATTTTCAATGCTTGTTTTTCTAGTTCCACTACCCCCTGGGCCCCCACTCTGCCTATTCCTTACATTTATATTTTACATTTACTGCAGTGCTGTGAGAATGCATTTCATGAAAATAAATATAAAGTAGGGTTGCCAAAAGAAAAATACCATCCATTTGATGTTTAGAGAGCCTCCTCTTGACACTAAATAGGATTGTAAATAAAATCATATGAATTCATTCCTAATGTGACTTTTCTGTCTTTGTCCCCTTTAACCCCTTCACTGTGGCGGCTATTCGCCGCAGTGCTAAGGGGGCGGGGCGGCTGCGCGGCGGCCGCATGCTGGTGACGGAGCCGCTCCGTCACCAGCGTCGGTGGCGCTGTGCTTATGACGGAGCGGTTTCGTCACGGCCCGCCCCGCTCAATAGAATGCTCAGCGCAGGCGCGGAATTCGCGCCGCGCATGAGCAGCGAGCGGGCCATGACGGAACCGCTCCGTCATCAGCACAGCGCCACCTCAGCTGATGACGGAGCGGTTCCGTCATCAGCAGACAAAGGGTTAATTATCAGTCATGGATCATTGAGGCAGCCCTACAACACAATTAAAAGTGCCTTCTATTTATATTTGCTGTTCGAAGTATGCACAGATGAGTGTGGAAATATACAGCTTCAGGTAAATGTTTATTTTTGTACCGTCTGGGCCATCAAAATAATGAGCAGGCAACCCTAACCCTAGGACTGGAAGTGTGTTGCAGGATCAGCACATTATTTATTTCCTCCACCCTCGGTCCCTGATTAATGCCATAATAGCAATAGTTTATCTTAAATCTGAAACCCCTTGCCCCGTCAATACCATGCTGAGTTACTTCATGTGTCTGGGAATACACCCAGCATTCAGACTACTCGCCCTTCACCTGCACACTCACCCTGCACTCACAATGCACTCACACTGATCACCATGCAGTCACACCATTCACCCGCTCACCCTGCACTCACAACAATCACTCTGCACTCACAATGCACTTATGCTGTTCACCCTGTACCTTACCCTGCAGTCACACAAGCACACTACTCACCCTGTACTCATGTGACACTTCACCCACCTGACCTCCTCACTGCTCAATCTGCAATCTCACTCAAACAAGCCCATCACTAACCATGCATTAATTCGTCCTACTCTGCACTTGCATCTGCACCCAAATTCATATGGTCACCTCACTCACCCTGTAAGCACTCCTCTTTCCCTACTCTCGTACTGTTGCATCA